>NW_022753199.1:176189-195967 GCF_011630105.1 Anneissia japonica
TATATATATTGTATAAACGATAATATAATTAAACATTGTCATTTTTCCTATTCATGTCTTTACAGGTAACGAAACAACAGCAGGCCTTCTATCGTTCACTGTATTGTTGCTCGGAACACACCCGGATGTTCAGGCAAAGTATGTGATTGGTTGTGTTTAATTGATCGGATAATTTAAAACGTAAGCCTATTTGTGAACAGTACATCATTTTCAAATGTATTTGCTACTGCAGTCGTTGGACGGATTTGGTGATGTTACTGCAGCTGCTCTGCGTCTGCAACCGTGACAGGATATCGCTATGCATCCTTAACGGTTTTTCTGCTGCAGCTGTCGTGCTTTACTATTGTAACAAACAGATTTGCTGCTGCTGCAGCAGCTGTTGCTTCAGCAGTTACTCATTTTGATCAAGGATAATTTAGTAACGTGTTGTACGTTAATTACATTACAGGGTTCAAAATGAAATTGACAATGTAATTGGCAGAAAGGAGAATATTGAATACCAAGATTTATTAAAACTCAAATATTTATCAATGGTTAGTATTGGGAACAACGTTTTCAGTATCTTCTTTATCCGAAGTGTATATTTTAGTAATGTTACACTTGATATTTTCATATGGTCGTATTGAAAATGGTTATCTTAGGACCTGACGTTATATTTTTTGGCAAGCCAATATTTAAATAGGCTCAAATAAACATTCTTTTAAAATGTTAAACTAAAAACTGGCGGTGTGTATATACCACGAGAGAGCAACATTATATACCGTATACCGTAGAACCTCGAATTGAGGCCCTTGGCTTCTTTTTTTTTTTTTTTGTTTTTTTTTTTTTGTTTGCGAACTTTGGATGGGCTTCTTTACAAGATGTTTCTTTTCTAGACTACTTTTGCAAAGTAAAGAGAGGGACTTCTTTTCGAGGCTAATTTTGCAAACTAAAGAGGGGGCTTCAATTCAAGATGGGCTTCATCTCGAGATTAAACCCACTGGGCTTCAATTCGAGGTTTCACCGTATCCTAGTAAACAATATTTTTATAACAATTACTTGTATAGGTCTTTAAAGAAGCTCTACGACTCCACCCGCCTGTGAACAGTGCCATCAGAATTACATCCTGTGAAGTAACGCTAAATGGTTACACATGTCCAAAAGGAACATTTATACAGGTAACCCAGCTAACAATTTCATGTTATATAATATAAAAGAATAAATAATACAAGTGCAGCAATGAATTTAATAAAAATAATCAATTTACACCACGACATGTTTCAATGGCTCAACCATCATTATCGAGTGCAATCACAACTACTGCACATTAAGCTTATATAGAGCAAAGGGATAATGAAAAGGTAAGGTGATTCAGTGATTCAGTTTAGATCAATGGGAAAGCAGAATAAATGAGGCTACTAAATAGTTGAGGTAATATTGAAATGTGCCAGCTGCTTATTTAAATTAGGTTTTCCCCAATAGATGTAGAGGGCCTCCGTGATCTTGAGTTGATATGACTGCTGGCATGATTTTAAAACTGAAACAATTATCATCTGCTGAACCACGGCAGTGGTTAGATCCGTTAAGGTGTTGTTAAATCTATATATTGGTTTATATTTGTGAAACCAATAGACACCTAACAACACGAGAGCATTTGACTCGGGACGAATCTTCACAATTTGTAAATTGATTATTTTTATTAAAAGAATAAATATTTTCAACATACAAAAATTTACTAAACACCACAGAGGCAAAGACAATACGTAAGACTTAAATCGCCTATAAAAATATTGATGAAAAATAAAAAAAAGTAAAAGGGCTTACAGGTTTTCATTCTGCAAACCACAACAGTTAAAATACCAATAAATCTTGAAGTGAGTGATTAGAAAAGCCTAAAACATTTTTTAAATGTTTAAAATTGGAAAAAAATTCCAAAATATTAAGAATTTTAATATAGGTCTATATTTGATAATTATATATTATGCTAATATGGATGAATACTGTTAAACCTCGAATAGAAGCCATGGGCTACTTCTTTCTTTTTGTTTTTTAACTTTGGATGGGCTTTTTGTTTTTTTAGATGGGCTTATTTTTTAGGCTATTTTTGTAATGTCAAGAGGGTGGTTTCTTTTCAAAATGAATGCTGTAAATTTTGGGAAATACTACTATAAAACAATAAATATGGCCACTGAAACATCAATCTGTATCATAGAGGCCTCTAAACTATTGTGTAAACCGAGCGTGTTTTGTTTCTTTGAAATTCATATACAGTGTATTTAATGTACTATCCCGAAAAGAAGCCCATGCTATCTTGAAAAGCCCATGTGCTTCTTTTCGAGATGGTTTCTTCGAGGTTTTTTATTAATAATATATAATAATAACATTCACAAACGAATGATACGTTATAATAACGTTAAACCTTGCTTCCCGGATTTCGAATTTTTTTTTCGTACATAAATACTTAACACGTGCTCAAAACATAATACGATGTTGCAAACGCTGCTGCAACTTATACTCAAGTCTCTGTGGTCGAATGGGTATGATACTCACCTTGATAGCGAAAGGTTGCGGGTTCAAATCCCGCCAGACATTTTTTTCCATACAACTGATTAAGGTAACATTCCGTTGAAGGGCTATGCTTGATACGATTAACATCTTGTTCTAATTCGAGCTCTATTATTATTATTTATCTATTTGTTTATATTGTGTTTACTGTGCTACGCAGCAAACCCATATTATATATGTACACAAACACATTTATACAAATATTGTATGCATATTATTGCAATATATACATACACGTACACAGCAATAAATATAATAAACTTTTGTTAGCCCACACACATCCAACTGTTGTTGCGAAAGGTACCGTAAGTCTTATGTCTCACCCTAACTCTTAACAACAACATATTCCCAATGTTGCTTTTTCATTTCCTCCCTTCTTGGCTCACTATTGTTTCTTTTCTAAATCAAAATTCAATATAGGGTATAGATATTACGTTTTTTAAATAATCATAAATCTTTGCTTCAAGCTTAATTTAAAGGCATGTTGGTGATGCAAGAGCCAGGTAGAATCTGAGTTCCTTGCATTCGTTTAACGTGTCTGACGTCACGATTTTGATATAGCACTAATGTTGCACGTGTCTATAGACTGTCTGAGAGTGTTTAATAATCTTAAATCCTCTTTGTTTTATTTCACAGTGTCCCCATGCGCATCTATCCAAACTCGAACGGTTTTATAAGGATCCACTGAATTTTTATCCTGAGAGGTGGGCGGACCCAAGCTGTACCGAAAGTGCCAAGTAATCTCAATTGCCTTGTGTAAAGGAATAAACTAAAATTAGTAGAATCGTTATACAAATTAATTTCACTGTAACACTGTAGAACTCAAAATCTTTAGGCAAATTACAACACATTATATAATCCAAATAGTTTTTTGTTCATTTTTTTCTTTTTTTTTACATTTCAGCTTCAACTATCAGTACTTTCCGTTTTCAGCTGGTCTCCGAACTTGCATTGGAAAAGAATTTGCTCTCGTAAGTTGTCTGTTGTTTAAATAATTTAATTGATGTATAAATTTCGTTCGGCAGTGGCGTGCGGAGTTTTAAATGTGGGGGGTGGGGTGGCTGATGGGAGGGGGATAACTAATGGTAAAACTGGTGAAATGAGAGGGCTCGATAATTACGTGAGGGGTCTCTAGCTGGCAAAAAGCAATGAGATAGGAGGTGATTTTTAACTACTTGAACGTAATACTTGGTCTCGAAACTTTTCAGTGGAGAGAGCCGACAGAGGATGTTGTGATTTTGTTGGTGAGGGTGGGAAGGTGGGTGCACCTCTGCAGATACGCCACTGTCGGTCGGTCTATAAATCGGTAAGTTTAATTTAGAGATTCAATGGCGTTGACGCTGAACATTCCTTTTCTTCTTTTCCCTATAAAAGATTGAAGCTCGTTTATTGATGGCTAGAATGATGGAAACTTTCAATATACGCCTGGAGAAACAAACCTTCGATGTTGCAACAGTAGGAGGCACCATACGTCCACGCGACGGATGCATCGTAACACTGACTCTTCGCGAATAAACTGAGCATTTAATCATACTGTATATAATGCCACAATACCATAAGTTTGTTTAATCAAAGTATGTTTATGTTTGATTTTTTTTTAAATCTTAAATATTCTTTTTGTTTTGTACAAACCGACAAAAATGCACATTTTTTTTGCAATAAATATCGCAGCAGACCTACGGTATAAGATGATAAATGCCAGAAATACATGATAAAGGCTCTATGCTAATAATGTTAATTCAAAACTACTGCTAAAGTATTAATTGTTAACAAACATCAATCTGACGGGAAATAGATGATAGTCATGTGTCTATCACCAAACTAGAGTTTAGCAAAAACGTACGGTAGGCCTACCAGAACAAACTAGAACAAAAACTTTTGCGAGTCGAATGGCCGAGCGGTTAGCAGGGGCGCCGCAAGCTATAGCCATAATATCGGCTCTGGTTCGAACGGCACGCTGGCCTGTGGTTCTGGTGGTAGAACAAATCTTCTCGGATAAGTAGGCCCAGTGTATACAATGGCTCGTGTGCAGTATAAATAACCCAGTACATCCTTCGAAACGAGTGGGGGGATACCCCGGTGTACTGGAACAGACACCACAGTGGTGGACGATGAGTGTTGGTTGCACCGGGTTACCGAGTAGCACAGACACAAAGGGACCCTTAGGGGCGAAGAAAGTCATTGATCGAGTTCCTAGTCCACACATCAAGCGCCTTGAGCAACATTAGATGGATATGTGCGC
Source organism: Anneissia japonica (assembly GCF_011630105.1). Lineage (NCBI taxonomy): Eukaryota > Metazoa > Echinodermata > Crinoidea > Comatulida > Comatulidae > Anneissia > Anneissia japonica. The sequence continues at coordinate 180,976 of NW_022753199.1, forward strand.
TATATAAAACTACACTATCATTATTATTATTATTATTATTATTATTAAAACGCCACAAAACTACAGTATCACGGAAGTGTCATTTTTAGCTTTTTCACAACTATTCTATGATAGATGCAAAGAATGTTTTAACAATCAATTAGATAGATTTTAAAATGTCTACAGCCCCATTAATACAAGGTATGTCAATTGCGCATTAAAACAAACGAAATTAAAATAGGGGCAAGAAGGGTACCACTATGCACAGGTAAGTTAATCAATCTTATCTTTACATGCAACCTTCCCAACTATGTCTTTCCTAACCGATCACGCGCGTCTTCTGAAAACCCACTGAAAGTTTGTGTGTTCGTGAAAATGCAAAATCCATTTTCCTCGGTTTGCGGGCTAATTATTCTAATTGATTAAAGAACATACTTTCAGTCTTAACATCTAGGTTAAAAGTTAGAGTTCGATGTACATAATCAAAATGCCAAAAAAAAAAAAAAAAAAAAAATACAATCCTTTAGCTTAGTATAGTGTTTCTTTGTCGTTACTATATTTATTGAACGATCGTTGAAAATATCAACCTAAACATTAGAAGAGGCTGCCTGTGTCTTAGATGGAAAGACAATAAAACTTGCAGGATATTTGAATTAAGATTAGTCGGTTTTTAAATGCATGCTTGTAGACTTGTGTAGATTAACTTAGTGTTTTATTTCTCTTATATTTTGCTATTTTACATTTATTGTAATATTTTTTTGTATGCTAAAGTTACATTCAAATATGCAAGAAATCATTGTACTAATGCCGCATACAACAAAGTACAACATTTGTTTCTTGGTAATGCATTTTGTTGAGACAAGTTTATCGAAACAATCAACTGAACACATTCAATGACATGGGGGATGGGATTGAGGAGAGTACGGGGTAATTGTAATTCTGTTACGAAGATGGTCCCCCATATAAAAATGGACGAGTCTGGGGAATTATAGTCAATAATTATGGGTGAAATTTGATTGGAAGGGAGGTGAGGACTCGAAACAAAGAGGTCCGAGAAGGGTTGCGGTGAGTAGACGAAAATGGTTCGAAAAAGGTCGTTGTAATTACAATGAATGAATGTAAAATGTTTTTGATAAAATAAAATTTACATGACTATAGTTGATGTCACATATTGTAGTTCATAGCTATCATTTTGTAGGTGTTGTTTTCGTGTAATACATTTCTTGATATATTTTCAAGACGGACTCGGTGGAAAAACGTTACAATACTATTCTTCAAACGTGGATGTATCGCAGTTTGGTCTCCATACAATCACTACACTGTCAATCGCTAAAGTTTTCTTTTTTACTGCAACAGTTGCACTGCGTAGTTGCCCCTTCAAATTGTTGACGGGGGACATCTACTACCAAAAAGTTTTCCCCATCGGGTGGGCTATGGACGGTCTCTGGACAATGCTTTCCCTTAAACCTGTCTCTTATACACATCTAGATGTGTATAAGAGACAGCGATGTCACTTGTGTTTACAACCGAAGCTTTTACCGATAATATGAGAATCAAGGCCCATTTACTTTCAGATGACACGTTTAGTTCGTATTTTTGTGAAGTTCTTGCTTATCTACGGTGCTATTCCTTGTTTAAAATCATCACAAAAGAGCATGTAGTAGTGCCGCCATTTCCCACAGATGTGTAGGGGCGACGATGCCCCTAATGGGATGATGGCGGTGGCGACGGTACCAAGTAGGAGCACAAATTAGTGGAACCAGAGGCCGCTCAGAATCTCCGGGTGGGGATCCTGGGGGCGAAGCAAATCCTGTTCACTCACTTTAGCACATCAAAGCCTTGAAAAAGTACTATAATTCATCATCATTGATGGTTTTGTTGCACAACTCTTTGCAATCAAAAGGTTAAGAATATTCTTTCACAGCCTACACTGAACTCTAAAATTTTGACGTAGAGACGCGTACTATATTTTCTCAAATTAAACCGAGCCAAGGAGGACAAAAAGTATATCGTCCAATTTCACTTTTACGTTTAAGGTCTAAATAAGTCAATAATTACAGTAAGATGATAATATAACAAATAATATAACAAGAGGCTTAACAAGAGGCTTACCTGCCATATACTGAGACCAGAAATTTTTTAATTTTGGTTTTAAAGGAAGAAAGATTGGGGATATTTTTTAACGTAACAGGTAAAGAGTTCCACAATTTAGGACCATTGCAGAAGATTGCATTTTTTCGATAAAGAGATGTATATTTTTCAAACAAAACAATACTTTTAGAAAATCTGGTTTTATAATTATGTATATCTGATTGTTTGGGAAATAATGAAACAGTGTATTTAGGTAGTGTATTATTTTTAAAACGATACATAATGTTATAAGTTTGCAGCTTATACAAATCAAAAACATTAAGAATATTAAATTTGTAAAATAAAGATTCTGTATGTTATATGTGGGATGAACTTGCACAAGTCCAAAAAGAAAGTTTTTGCAATTTGAAAATATTATGAATATTTGTTACTTCAGGATAGGTAAAGAAATTTGTCAATAGTAGTAGCCCAGGAGATATTACAATAATTGATATATGGTAAAACTAAAGTATTATATAAAGAAAAAAAAATTGTTTAAAATTAAACATACCTAAAAATAATGTTTAGTCATGGTTATACTTTCTACATGCTAAGTTTTAAAAAAAAGTTGGTTTTAAACTATATAGACGAATGGTTGAATAGTGGAGAAAATTGGTATGATGTCTATTACTGTGCTGTTGATAGTCTTGTCACAGGGGCTGGAGGATTCCAGATTTTTTTTAAACGGCAGGGTGGGCACAACAGTTTCAGAATAGAAAAGTGAGTAGTAGATAACGTTAATATGCATTGATATTTTTTAAAATTTAGTGCCAAGACGAGGGGGGCACGTGCCTCCCCGTGCCCCCTACAATGGATCCGCCCCTGTGTCACACTACAATACCAATGATTTGTGCACATTTTGATACCATATAGGGCCTACGTAAAAATAATTTAAATTTCTATGGGGAATAAAAATGAATTACAGTTACTCCCATTTACAAATATAGGCCTAAATCGTAAATCTACAAATACTGTTATAATTAACACTATATAATTCAACTAACTGGAGACAAAAACCGTGAATTCTACGTGCGAAATTCTATAGTTTTAAAAATATAGGGCCTAAGTGCTTTCTAGCGGCCATCTTTTAGTCGGATTTGCCAAGCCTGTAATTCAAACATGGAATAATTATCAAAAAGTACCAAAAACATTTCAGAAATTAGTGCACAGGGCATTTTTTGCATTTAAAACAAACAAATACACACATAGGGCGACGTTAAATTCGCCCTTGTTGTAGTTCGGACTAAATGCATTCGCTCGAACTGGCATCCGCTCGAACTGACATCCGCTAGAAGTGACATCCGCTCGAATTGATTGGCATCCCGCCAAATCACATGGGTCCGCAGGGGCTCCGCGAAAAAAATTGGGGTCCACTAGATTTTTAGATTAATTGTTCATGATTTCATTGTCTTGTTTTACAACAGTGTGATAAACATATTGCTACTAAGCTAATCACTATGTGCCTTTATCAATATTAAATAACTTTGACATAGGTATAGATTTTGTTCACTGTAAATTGTTAACTGGCATTATTATTTTAATTACAATATTTTATTGCTGTTCTGTTTTTATGTATGCGTTATATAGAGATGCTTAGAGTTTAGATGCTTAGTGTTTAGAGAGTCTATTGATAGTGACAATATATAATAAGATATTAGAAACGTCATTCTTAATACCCTTTCTATGGGACGCCAACTAGGTCAATTGAAATTTAATATCTGCATAATAATACTAAATGTCGCATTTTCGTTATTTTGTAGAAACAGGGAGATCATAAATACATTTGAAATTCTGAGGGTATTAGACTAATACCTTAATACCCCTCCGCTACGCCCCTGATATATATATATATATATATATATATATATATATATATATATATAAATGATTCGCCTTTTGCAATCACTGTAATATTCTTTTTTTTATCCTTCTTTTATTGTTACTGTTTGCTAATAATGTTAGTGCTATTGTTGATATTGTTATACCTTTTGTTATTATTGATAGTGTTTTTGCTAGTGGTGTTATTATTTTTGTGTTGGCAATGTAAATGTGTTTACTATTTACAAATAAACAGTACAGGACAATGGTCTATTTACATTAATTTATTTGTTTATTTTATACAAAATACAATTGAAAAAAAAAGTACAGTAGGAATTTTACTTTACTGTATAATATTATTATCTATTCAAATGACTTTCGGCTAGCCTTCGTATGGCCGTGCCGTATCGTTGGATTTTTCACAATGCCGCCAACGTCGTTCAACATCACCAGCCGGTGCTGGGCCTACATTGAAGGTTTTAGAGTGTCCTTTCGCGAGATAGGTTTGTCCAAAGCGATTTTATTGCTTTTTCTGTATATTTTGGGTATGCTGATTCAAACAATGCAGGGTCCATTTCCTCTGAGATAGTCTTGGCGCCCATTTCGAAATTTTAAAATAAAATGGCTGCTATGTACAAAACCTGTCCAATGGTAATATTCTCAAGGGTCATTAATGCCGGCCATCTTGAATTTTTTTAAATGGCTGCCATTTTCACAGTAATAACAAACCATAACTGTGCCATTAGATCAGGTCAATGATGATGATTTTATAGTCAACGTTATGTTTTCAATTTCAAACAGTCCAATGGTGATATACCGATAGATCATAAATGGCGGCCAATTTGAATTTCAAAATTCCGACTAATTTACGACACAGATATCAGTTATTCATTGCAAACCGCTTCCTTAAAATCTGCTAAAATAACATTTTAATCTTCCTAAATTATATAAATTTGCAGCATCTATCAATCCCATTATACACTGTGTACATTCAACCAGTTTTATATTAGTGGTGACAATTTTAATCTGTTATTATTTTAATTTAATTAAATGTAGAGATTATCACATTTTTAAAATCTTATTTTTCAGAGTTATCATATTTTTGTCTAATTATACATTTTCTTTACATTAATTACATTTTAATTTAATTATTTATAATAGTATAGATTATCATAATGAGAATGTTGTGGATAGTGGTAATAATAAAAATAACCTGTTATTATTTAATTATTAAAATATATTATGATATATAATTTTGAAAAAAAAAATTTAATCTATAATTTTGATTGGGTATTTCTATAATTTTGATTGGGTATTCAAATAAATAAGAAAATCCCATTATACACTGTGTACATTCAACCAGTTTTATTTTAGTGGTGACAATTTTAATCTGTTATTATTTTAATTTAATTAAATGTAGAGATTATCAAATTTTTAAAATCTTATTTTTAAGAGTTATCATATTTTTGTCTAATTATACATTTTCTTTACATTAATTACATTTTAATTTAATTATTTATAATAGTATAGATTATCATAATGAGAATGTTGTGGATAGTGGTAATAATAAAAATAACCTGTTATTATTTAATTAGTAAAATATATTATGATATATAATTTTGAAAAAAAAAATTTAATCTATAATTTTGATTGGGTATTTCTATAATTTTGATTGGGTATTCAAATAAATAAGATAAAATGTTATGAAAATTTAATTTCTTTTTCATGTACAGCAGTGAAGTCTTAATATGATGTATACTAGAATTATTTAAGTAGAATTAATAATAATAATAATAATTTACAATAACAATGTTACAAACAAACATGCAGTACATTTTTTTTTCATAGCTCTTGTCCTTTTTTTCCAGGAAAACTCTTGATGAGCAAAGATTTATCGTGGTGATGAATGATAGGAAGTATCTCGGAAGCTTGCTAAGTATAAATGAAGCAGATGAACTGTGGCAAACCAATGTTGAGTAAAGAATTGAATTGTTGGGAAATCAAGACCGACCGATTTGTTTGAACTCTGTTAAAGTATACTGGTATTTCATCATCATCATCTGCAGCCCAGTCTCGAAAAACTATGCATCAAGCACCCATGGAGAGGGATATACACTATTAGACTTATCTTTTTTTAAATGCTATTTTTTGTTTGTTTGTTTGTTTAGTAAATGTAATAAATATGTCTAATCAAAGCTACTGTTGAACTTCACTTTATATATATAATTATATATATATATATATATATATATGTATGTATATATATATATATATATATATATAAACGAGGTTCAACAGTAGCTTTGATTATATATTATTTCGATTGTCAACTTTAAGCTTGTTATACTACCTCTATGGTCTACATCAAAGAGTAATACTGGAAGCTCTATTTATACTATTTGTCTGCACTGATTGCACGATTAACGTAACTGACGCTGCGTAAGTTTTTGCACGAAAAATAGGAACTCCCAATTGCGCTTCTTACAGTTTTTTCTTTTTCTTTTTTGTGATTGGTCAAATTCTGGCCTGGGTTTAAAATTAATTTATGCATGACTGTCTGCGTAGGCGTAGAAAACAAAACGCGCCTGAACATTCGAATTTTTGAATACGCATACTACCATCATCATGTCACGCTGTTGTTCACTACAAACCTGCAGAGAACAGACTATTCATGCGAATGTCGAAATATAAAGCTTAAATACGTTAGCTCGACGAGATGTACTTTAATATTGTACTTTTACTACTGTATGTCGTATCAACATCAGCGCAAGATGGTAAGTTGTTTTATTTTTTTTATTTATTTCCTCAATGCAACAACATCATATAAATTATAATAAAAGATAACATTTCTGTATTCATAATTAATAATAATTAATCAATAATCTGGCTACATATAACAATATAATTAGGTAGAGTCATAAAAGAGTTTTTCAAAGCAACCCAATTTTCTTAAAACATTATCGAAGTTGTTGTTGCTAACAAAAATGTATCTTTAATAGTTATAATATGTTTTAACTTCTTTTAAAAATGTTACAAAATATGGAATATATTTTTGCATTTTTGCGCGATAAATACAAAATCTAAAAATTAACAAGATAGTATTGATGCCTGTCATACTTATATTCGAAATTTCAAAAAGACACATACGTTGGTCTAAAATTAAATATATATTACATTTTTGTTTTTAAGGTATCTATTAGTTTAATCCATATGTTATGTATAACTTTGCATTGAACAAAAATATGTAATAGGGTTTCTTCACGTTCATGACAGAAGGTACATAAAGGATTATCTGCTCTGCCAATTTTGAATAGAAAAAGATTGGTGCCCAAAATCCTTTGGTCTAATCTGAACTGAAACCATCTGTATGCAGTAGAACATGTAAACGGTAATTTGTTCATAGTTTTCCATTCTCCCTCCTCAATATTTATATCAAGATTACTAACCCATTTAAGTCAGATGTATTCTGATGCTTATCAGTGAGAGAGTACAAAAACATATTATAAAACTTTCGTGATCCCTTGGTATCTCTTAATAGTAGTTCAAAGTAAAAAGTAAAATTGGATTAAAAATGTTCTCTTCTGAATGGAGGAACCTTCTTAAAATGTTTTTAATAGAATAAATAAGACCCATATACTCCAAGATGGTTAGTTAATACCATGGCTTTAACAAGGCATTTATTTTTCCTCGAATAACCACCCTATCCACCCACCCACTAAATGACTGTAAACAAATCTAATGGAAGCAACATTATTCTCAACACATTTCTACTACAGTAGAACTACATTCTTTTCTTACCTGGTTGAGATCAATAAGTCTTTATGATCACACACAAACACATTTTAAATTTTGATCGTAATTATTTGTTGTAATTCAACATTGCAGTGAAGTTAAGGAGCGTTTATTTGAGTGTATATACGTGTCCATTTTTACACCAAAAATAAATAAATAAACGCCTCCCTCGACTAAACGGCCCCGTATTTACCTTCTCAACAACAAACGCACCGCGGCGTTTATTGTAATGTAATACGACATTATACTATGCTTATTATTATTCTTATCCCGCAGCTTCTTGATAAGTGCAGCTTTTTCTAACACCTCTTTATTTCTCATTTTAGCTGTCCATGGAATCCTCATCATTTTGCATAAAAACCATAACTCACTATCTCCAAAGCACTTTCTGAAGTCTGATTATATTGACCAAGCTTTACTTACATACACTAACACAGGGTAAACGTAACAGTTCGGAGATGTATCTTGGTCCACATACTTACTCTGCCATTCTGTAAGACGCTTTTCGGTTTTCGAGAATGCTGATTGTGCAAATACGATCCTTCTCTTGATTTATATCACCTCTGGCATCTTCTGTGATTTTGTTTCCAAGTGTATTTGAATGATGTGCGATTGGTAAAACACGTAAAAAATCTCTTAGTTGTGCATCGTAATACAAACATGGCATTCCTGCTACCAGCATCTTTCAGAAAACGAAACGGCTCTATTCCGATCTCAGGTGCTATCCTGCTCTTTGCTCTTATCATGCAGTAGTAAAATTATCAGGATGATCTTTGTAACATGGCTCTTAAGACTGATTGGTCTATGTTGTTAACAGTCCACAGCGCCAGTTTTCTTCGGAAGGGCAATGAAGATGGGCTTTTCCAAGAATCCAGATATGCTCCATCATCGTACCTTGTTGATGATTTCTGCTTGCTTTTCTACACCCTATACCTCTAAGGCATTCACCATCTCTATAACTATTCCATGTGGTTCAGCTGCCTTGTTCCTTTTCATCTTCCTCATTTCAGTCCGTACGAAGGCTTTAGAATATTGGGCCTTTCCAATGTGTCTGAGGAACATGGCGAAGCATCCTTCTATTCATAAAATAACTCTCCGATGTATTCCGTCCTTTTCAAAATTTCTTTTTTTCAACAATAATCGTTCCATCTTTTGAATGAATCAAAGCTATTTTTTTTTCTACAGAAATTCTAGATTTAACGATATCAATTACTGAACATCCAGATTATCGCCTACAGCCTATTGTCTTCACAATCAGTTATGTGCCACAAATAAATGCAGGCACCAGCGAGATGTGGTTTGGTGTTTCCTCTCCACTTGAAGGAGTAAATGATTCTGTTGCTCAAGAAGTAAAAGGGTGTCACGCGTCCTATAATGACTCCGTTTTTACACCGTTTAATACAAGCTGTACATCAAACGATGGACTAACTTACACAATAACGATAGGCCTACCAATTGGAAGTGGGGATAATGGACACCCAGCGTTAAGTGGTATTTACGGGCGAGTACAAGCTTCAATAAATGGTCAACTTTACGAAGCAAAAGCCTCAGCTGTAATTGCCTTGCATAACAGTAAGAGCTTACTATCATTACATTTGTTTTGTGGGTTTTCATTGAATATTATCTTTGATTATGTTAACCTCCTGATCCGGTGATTCGATCCTGGGCTATGATGTAATTTACGAATTAATTTGCCCGCGCCGCTCATAACCACTTCATACTTATATTTGATGAGGATTTGCGGCTTTATGAACCTATCTGGTGTGTTAATTAAACTGATCAATCCCACCAGCAAATGTGTTTTGTGTACGTTTTTGTAGCACCTTACCACCAATATCAAAGTGGCTGGGTTTAGTGTAAAGGTTCATTTATACTATATACTTATTTTTTAATCACAGTAATACCGGTATTGTATCTAAACTACAGTAACCCCTCCATGTAGGGGACACTCCTTTTATGGTGATACTTTTCCTTGAAACGACAGGTAGGCCTATAGTTTGACACTACGGCTAACTCTATTGTTACACCCCCATTAAGGAAACGGGACACTTTCTGAATGTGCCAAATGGTCACATCTAAACATATTCATTCCCATTTAGGTTAAGGTATAACCTTTTTATAATTGTATCAAAACGTCTACTACAGTAGTCTCAAAATTAGAAAAAAAAATCATTCAAATTTGTATTTTGACACTTTTTGAGCAATAAACATAAAACCAGAGTTTTTCACTGAATCCTCAGAATGGAATACTGCATGTGTTGCTTCGTATTTAAACCAATATTGTCTATTTTGACCTTTTTTTGCTGGTATAGTGAGTGAAAATAATTTGCTCTCTGTAAATATTGTCTCTTACTTGCTATTATAATAACGGCATTGCGCTACCACGGGTTGCTGTTTGTAAGCCGGACATTTGCTACGAAATACCTGTCCCCTGCGCCAGCACTGTATGAGATCGAATGTTTATTGACGTTGAATTATTCTCTATAAAACATTTTTTATTTTGTGTATTTAAACTTTTTTCTTAATTAGCAATTACAGGCAATTCTTTTTATGATCGAAGTCTTACTGTGAGCATGGGGGAAGAAATCCATCTATCAGTGGATTTGCCAACATGTTGCGAAAATTCCCGGGATAAGGTGCGTTGGCAACACAATGGTAATTGGATGAATGGTTGGCATAATAGTTCGGTTTATATTACCAATGCTAGAGTGGAGGATTCAGGAATCTATAAACTAAGTTATGGCAAGGGAACAGGTGAAATCATGGTCTGGCATGTTAAAGTACGAGGTAACAAAAAATAAATAAATTGAAAAAAATATGTTGGCTATAGGCCAACTCAGACAGCGTTGGCCGACGCAGCCCGACCCGATTTATCGTCGGGGACAGTCTTAAGCCGTCGTGAGAAATATTAAACACGTTTAATATTTTACTACGCGACTGCCCCCGACGCACACCATCGCGTCTGCGTTCAACTCACACAGATCCACAACGTGTTTAATATTTCTCACGACGGCTTAAGACTGTCCCCGACGATAAATCGGGTCGGGCTGCGTCGGCTGACGCTGTCTGAGTTGGCCTTTAGGAGAATTAATTACCATATGCATTTTTTGAAGAGTCATAAGTGGTCCAATGTACCCTATATTAAAGATATTGGTAAGGTCCATTGTTGTCCATCAATGCCGTAGCCAGGAGTTTTAAACAGTATGGGACAATATCAGGGTGGACCCAATTTACGCGTAAATACAATACTGTGGACCCATTTTCTTAAAAGTTGACCCATTCCACACAAAAATATGACATAAATGGACAATTTGGACTCATTTTTTTAAAACGTGGACCCATTCTTTGTGGGTCCATTAGGAAAATTGTGTGGCACTCTCCCAACAGCTGGTTACGACATTGCTGTCCATTACCTATGTGACGTGTTTGTGTTTGAGTCCGATATCTAAACACTCTCTAAGTCAAAGCGTGTCCAAAATTATTATTGTTTATCATTATCATCATCATCAACGTCATAGTCATTATCATCATCATCGTCGGCGTCATCATCATGATTATGATCATTATCATATTATTATTATTATTATTATTATTATTATTATTATTATTATTATTATTATTATTATTATTATTATCTATGTCTAATACGGAGGAGTAAAGTCTCAGCCTGACACTTTATCTTACATATATATTCTCGGTATTTCTTTATTCAAAAACCACAAAACAACAACAATTTCATAAAATATGGCAGCTCATTAATGCGTACGCATTAAGAGTTGAATTACATTTCATGATTACAAAGTGAAAAAAAATTCGTTAATAAATGAAAAAAAAACTCGAATCCATCACGGAAACAAGACACCAAAAGGTGAAAGGAGCACAGTTCAACGCTCAAGATCATAGTCATTAATAAGATTCACCAAATACGGTAAAGGACTGCTCCTGTGGCGCGACGTTTTACAAACAATGTTACGGAGCTTGTTAGCAGAACGAGTATTATATTTATGGACAACATTTCCTCTAACAGGCAATAATGAAAACAAATTCGAAGAGGGGTTTATAATAGACGTAGCAAAGGAAAAGCAAAGGTCTCGACGCCTGTGACTTAGTCTATCAAGGTGCAATGTAGCGAGAGCATTTGCATATGTGGTATACCCCTTACCCAAGATGATTCTACAGGCACGTTTTTGAATGCGCTCGATAGCATTAATATGGCGTATAATAAGCCCTCCATTCCATACCGGTACCGCATATTCCAACACTGGTCTAACAGAACCTGTATAGACTATCACCAGGTCGTCAGGAGAGACACCCCGCCGTTTAAGTGTACGCAGGGTATATAGCCTACTATTACCTCTTTTAACCATATAGTTTACGTGTTTGTCCCACTTAAGGTTACATTTTATTCGAAAAAATAGCTGTGTTATTTCACTTTTCCTACCAGATCATCACGGTACGCCCGGGATTTGGGCCATATTCAATAATTTAAATGTTCATTTTTCAGGAGGAGTTCTCTTTTCAAGTCTGTATAGGCATACTAACGGTAGTTGGTAACGACTCTTTTCATCCATTGTTACAGGTTGCCCTGTATCTAGATACGGTCCTCCAGAATGTGCAGGGAGATGTCCTACATGTCACAATGGCGGTCTATGTGATCACGTGACCGGTTTGTGCATATGTCCAGCCGGTTACATTGGCATAAACTGTCATACAGGTAAGACAGTATTCGTTTGGGACACCCCTATTAACGGCACACATTATTGGCTAGGCATCGAGGGAAAATACAAATTTACCGCTAACCTTTATTTTGGGGTCATAGTAATGGAGCACAATTTAAGGGTTCTACTGTAATTTATAATACAATAGCACCACTTGCCCATCATATGCGTATATTTACATGAAATAGTATGAATAAGCGTTATGAATTTTTATTAATTACCGATACAAACGGCAATGCGATAGGATAATACATTGACCCAGAGAAAGAGACATAAGAATAAAATGTATTTCTATAACATGAGCCCACGTTATTATACTTAGGACCTTATTATATTACATTTTAGGGGCAAAAGTTATTACATTTATTACCTTATGTCTAAATGTACTAAAGAAATTCGAACCTTTATTTGATTTAAATGAAGTAACCTTTATTATATTTAGAGCCGACAATTATCACACGTACAGTAATTTAGGGGTCAAATGTAAAAGGTCCGATTGTCGTGGTTTTCTCGAAACGGAATCCTATTTTGGAAAACTAATACCACGAACTAGAGGGCGCTCGTCAATGAGCCAATTTCGTAGGGAAATTGACATAAACCTATATATTGTGTGTATGTTTGTTATGTCGTTTGACCTTCATACGGGCATTTTTAACTCTTCGAATTTTTTTTATAGACGAATAGTTCTCTGTTTTTCGTTTGATTGCGTGCAGCATGCAAAATCAAGACAGTCGGACCTCATTTGCTATTCTGTTTTTCTACAAGTAATTATATATTGCGTTTGTTACAACTACAGTGTGTGCGTCTGGCACCAGATACGGACGGAGTTGTACCAAGAGATGTCCTGGTAATAATTGTCAAGGGCATTTTATTTGTCCACCAGATCCAATGCCCTGTAGCTGTGCACCCGGCTACTACGGACTCGCTTGCAGCAAACGTAATTTACTTTATTTATAACGAATCATTTAATGTAGTCTGAAGAATTATCCGAATAAAATAGTTATAGTCTTCCATTTATAGCCTATATTACACTCCAATGGCTCCGTGCGCGCTCAAACCCAGTGTCAAGACAAAAAATAAAGAAAATAAAAACAATCAGAATTATCCAAACGTAACGGAGTTACCCATGATGATCCAATTGAATTGGACGAAATTAATATAACCCAAATTAGTCGGAATTACCCAAACGAAACTTAAATGAAACAAGGTTAATAAGACAATTTATAGTTAGGACCGCGCATGCTCGCATCAAGGTCAACATAAAGGTCGACATAATTAACACCATACACAAAACATAGCTTTATTTCGATTGACCTTGGTACGTGCATACAGAAATCAAACCATGAATTGGCTTATTACTAAACGTAAGTGCTAGAGCGTTGTGTCCCGCTGGCGCTGCTATAGGCCTACCATGATGAACACTATGTATGACGCTGGCGACCTGAGCATAGAATTATAAAATCTATTTTAATAATTTCTAACATAAGTATTAATTTAATAATTGTTAACCCATGTGTGCATGACGAATTTATTCGCTTAAAGCCCCATTCCCGGCAAGATTTCTAATTTTTATTTATGTTAGGCCTATAAAGATTTATAATATGTAATACGAAATTGCTAATTTAACTGAATTTAGACATTCCTTAACATGAAAAAAATGTAAAATAAGACTGAAATTTGTTCCTAACAAAAAATAAATGCGGATGGATTTTTCATGTTTGATTTTGCGATAGGTCTACGAAGAAACATAGTAGGCGCCGAAAACATTAGCCTATCCAACACTGCTAGGCTAGGCCTAGCCTTACCTCGATTTAGGTTCTGTTATCACACATAAAAACGGCCGACATGATATTTTCCGTTGCTAGTATTGACACCTGTGAAATATAATATTTCATAGGAATTATTTCAAATCTGTTGAAAAAATATATCTCAGGCGTACTCGATCAATCGCAGTGTGCGAGATTCGAAGTACAAAACCAATAGAGAGGGCGACCTACAACCTCTGAATTTGCCTAGTAACGAAGAATTCGTCGAGAAAATAGTAATCTCCTATGAGAAATTGTCTGTATTTCTCTCTTTTTTAAAAATTATTTTGCGTAAAACTGAAATTTATGCCAATATTTTTCCCATTGTTTATAATAAATAGAGTAATGCATATGCATTTTTTTTTCTAAAAAAAAAGATCTTTTTTAGTGAAATTTTGCCGGGAATAACAACGTAACAAACTATTTGATCGTATGCAATAAAAATTACTCTTTTGAATCTTGTGTATGTTATTGTATATAAGGCCGGGTGGTTGAATATCAATACAACACAAAAAAAAAGTATTTATTTTTTATTTTGTAAAAAAAAAAGAAAAATAATATTTAACACAACCTTTGGAAATCATTGTATGTGAATCCAGGTGGTTTAGGATATCATCGGTTCAGTTCAGTTCTGTTCCTCCCACTGATGCCATTCGCATCCCAAAGGCAGTCTTCTAGCATCCAAACATGCTGGATCCGACTATTGAAAGAACTCCTTGATTGAGTTAGCTTCTTTGTTTGTCCTGGATC
>NW_022753199.1:196026-196605 GCF_011630105.1 Anneissia japonica
GGTGTTGTTGATGTGGATCCACGTATGTCTCATCGTAGGAATAAATCAGTAGGTAGACGCAAACAAAATAAACTGCTACGATACTTTGACTTGTAGGAGATATAGAAATATTTTATTTGCGAAATTTTCGGCAACTCCTGTTACCTTATTCAGCGCATGAGATACTCATGCGCTGAAAATTAAACGAAATACAATCACACAACTTGTGTGTGTTTTACATGTATAGGCTGCACACCAGGATCCTACGGACCCGACTGCAGTATACCATGCAACTGCCAGGATGTGTTTAACCCGTGCGACTACAGATTTGGGTGCTCAAGCCGATGTGATACATACATATTTAATATTGATCGATGTAAAAGTAAGTTGTGGACACTCGTTTTATAAGAATCAGCCCATTTACAACCCAGCAAATTACAGGGGGAGATTTAGGGGAGGGGACGACCACGGTTTCCCCTTCCTTTTTATGGAAAGTAAAAATAAAAAATGAAAAAGAAGGAAAAAGAAATGTATTGATTGCGCCCCAAACGCCTCAGTGGTTATTTTCAGGCGTCTAGAAAAAGCCCCCCCCCCCTCAAA
>NW_022753199.1:196646-200928 GCF_011630105.1 Anneissia japonica
CCCCCCTCCACCTCTTCGGAGATCTTTGGATCCCCCTGAATTCCTCTACCCAGGGAGCAGTCAAATTGTAATGCATGGTGTGCATCAGAGTAACTGTGGTTACTACAGTTTGGACACATTAAAATGATTGTTTGCATACGTTCCAACCCTCCCCATTCGATCGTGAGTCTTCCGAATTAACATGCAATACTCCCCTGGTTTTGTCAAATTCTCCCGAATTTTCAGAAAACAACATTTCTGTGTAAATATTTCTTTTGTGTGCCGACTTTATCTACAATGTCAGCATGCAAAGGCATTCAGAGTGTTGAACACCTCGAAAGTTCAGAACGCATACTCTGAAAAAAACTTAGATTTCCAACATTTCATGGGTGGGGCACGTACACAGTCTCACGAAGCTTGTGTTGGAACGTCTTACATACAGACCCACCACAGTGTAAAGACAGCATTCATTAGACAAGACTCTGACTGAAAAAAAATAAATAAACGAACGAACTAACGAACAATCGAACAAACAAAAAAACAAACACACAAATAAATAAATAAATAAATAAAACTTACATCAACATATCATTATGTTTTTTTTTTTAACGAATAGAACAATTTTGTTTTAGTGAATAGGTACAGAGCATCTTTCCTTTTTTCTTTAAATATCATTTCAATTTATAGGTTAATAAGTATTTGTTATAAGTATAATTATAAACTACACCCTATTTATCAGGAACCTTCACTTGAATGATATAGGTTATTTGTTTAAGTAAAATTATATCAGGTCATTTTTTAATATCTTTTAGACATACATGCTCCTCTTCCCCCCACATTGAAATTAATCTAAAATTATTTATATGTTAGTTAGATAGTTCTTTATTTATTTGTTTCACACTCTCAGATTAAAACAGAGACCAGCCAATTCTGGTTTATGAGTGAAATACAGGTCATTTTTAAAACCCAAGCAAAAACACGATTAAAAATGTTTTAAAAAATGTACAAACATTTCTTAAAATATGATTTACTTAAACACAATAGACTGCCGTAAGGAGAGGATTTGGTAGGCAAATTTAGCTACCCTATAACAGTGGTTGCCATCGCTCATTAAAAAATTTAATTTGTCGTTAGAGTTTAAGTCTGCAAAGGATGGGTTGATTTTGACAATATAATCGTACAGGTGGGATCTGAAATCATTATATTCATTCAGTAAAGCAGTGTACAGTAATTCATTTTCTACGCTATTCAAGTTGCACAGACTGCATTTTCTATCATCAACCGGAATATTGTTATAGCGCCCTACTTCAATTGCAATCGGGGCGCAACTTGACCTAAAGAGGGCTAACGCTCGCCTATTACATTTCTTCAGGAAAGTGGTTACATAAGTAGCTGTTCCATAAATGGATTTAAATGAATGATAAGTGCGCAGATTATTGCGCGAAATTTGGATTCTTTCTGCGATCACTGAAAATGGATTCTTTCCAACGGTTTTCTACAAACAATTTAGCTGCGCTATGAGCTTGACTTACCAAGATACGAGTATTTGTTTGTTCTGCGTCACTTAGAATTTGTTCACAGTCCATTTTGGAGAACAACAATTTAACTTTATGACACCAGTTTTTAACATTGTTATTTGCTAAATGTTGGGATCAACTGGTATTCATCTAGTTTTGAAAGACGGCACCACAATCTAGCTATAGACTGCATCTGACGCACTACTGGGGGATCCCAACCCATGTCATCAAGCATAGCGTCGTTTGGAGTATACTACCAAACACCACTACAATAATCCAAGATCGGGCAAACAAGAGACTCAAAGAGTTTTGTATATGAATTAAAGTTGATACCTCCCAGAGCCTTATCTTTACTAATAACAACAACAAGTGCACGAGAAGCAGACGCAGCCAGCATGCTGGCAGATACATACATAAGGATCTAAGAATTCATCAAACCAAATGCCGAGGTACTTATAACCATTAACAATATCAATGTTGAAAATACAGCAATTAAACTGTTTATTAGTTTTTTGACGATTTTTTCTGCGAAAATGGACAATTTGTGTCTTAGATTCATTTAGGCTAATGCGTATGTATGTATGTATGTATGTATGTATGTATGTATGTATGTATGTATGTATAAATACAGTAAGTAAACAAAACTTTGTTAATTTTTGTTAGACAAATTCCTGCAAAAAAGTAATTTAAACTTATTTAACAGCAGCATTAAACAAAAGTATTTTATGAAAAAAAATTTACATAATTTTACCATTGTGGGCTTATTTTACCCACCCTGTCATTTGGGGCCATTTTTACCGAAACCGTTTTTTAAGGGTCGTTTTACACCGAGGCTGCTTTTTTTCTTCTGGGGTCATTTATTCTGGGGCTATTTTTGCTGTACACCAAGTGTAGTTTTTCATAGGATGCATGGTGTTTTGCGAGAGAGAGCTTATTAAATTCCAAATAGTTAGCCAGATATTTGCTATATTGCTTGTATTGTATATTTGAAGAAAAGTCAATAGGAAGATGTCCATACGGATACTATGGTACGGAATGTCATTTGACTTGCCACTGCAATCCACATATTCGGTGTGTAAAGAGTTCTGGTTCGTGTGGGCGTTATCCTTGTGCAGACGGATGGGCAGGGTTTGCTTGCCAAGAAGGTATGTTTAAAAAGATATAGACCTTATGATCATTCGAATTAAATCGTGTTATTTTGCTAATGCCAATTTGGGCATACAAAGTAGCGCAGTTTAATTATAAAACTGACATTAAAAGAAGGCGACTGACCTATAAGGCTAGTGATTCTCTATAAACGGGTATGATACGCAACTAATTGCTTATTAACTTCGCCTCTGAAGGAATAGGCGAGGCTTTTACAATAGCACACGTCTGTCGGTCTGTCTGTGTGTCTTGTGGTGTGTTTGTTCTTCCTGACGCATAATTCAAAAGTTACTGGACCGATTAACCTCAAACGTTAACACATTGACGATATCAAGCCCGTAGCCAGAGGGGTTCGAGTGGTTCGAAAGAACCCCCTTTTCAATAAATAAATTATTATTAAAAATTACAATTTGCATAGAATGTTGTTGACATTAACTCAAAATATTTGAAATTTGGCATTTTTATTGCCATTTCCGGACATCTAATGTATATATCCTTAACATTTAACCTACCCATAGTGGACCGATGTGGGTAAGGTCTCAAAGTTCCCTTTTGTGAACATTTAGAACCCCACCCCCTTCCCCTTTTTAAAAATCCTGCCTACGGGCTTGGATATTACATATACCTCTTTCCTCCTCGAATTTGGTGCTGATCGGGAGTAAGATGTATATTTTAGAACGTTATTTATATATTTTTTGGTCGCAAGTGACAGAGCCAACTCGACCAGATCTTTCGACAGAGTCATTTGGCTAAGCAGAGGCTGACTCTAGCGGATCGACCGCGTGTCAAATTCTGGTCGGCGGACTGGCAGCAGTCCGGACAAGGTGTCAGCTCGATTGATGGGCTTGCCACCTGAGGCTTTTGAGGCTAGGCCTTGATTTGTGGATGGGTTGGAGAAGTAAGATGCAGATTTTAGAATGTTTTAAATAATTTCCGGCCGTATATCTCACAATCTGCTGTCCAAATTTTATAGAAAAATAATAATTGTGAAAAATAATAAAATATGAAAAAAATTCTATAGATGTACAAATAATAATAATAATAATAATAATACTTATTATTATTATTATTATTATTATTATTATTATTATTTATTTATTTATTACTACTACTACTACTACTACTACTACTAATACTACTACTACTACTACTACTAATAATAATAATAATAATAATAATAATAATAATAAAATAATTTAAAAAAATACAATAGGGATATTTTCACCCATTATATTCAATTAGCTTTACACATAATACATGCACCTTTACCGCTCGGCTAGACTTATGGTAACATCACATCCTTAGCAACCACCAAGAGATCGAGCGAATCGACAATAGATAGATATAGCGCAACAGGGCGAGTATTTGTAATTTTAGGTTATCTTGTCGATATTTGTTATTGGTATTGTTGTTTATACTACTGCTACTACTACTGCTAGTACTACTATTACTACTACTACTACTACTACTACTACTACTACTACTACTACTACTATTACTACTACTAACTAATACTACTACTACTACTACTACTACTACTACTACTACTACTACTACTACTACTACTACTACTACTACTACTACTACTACTACCACTACTACTACCACTACCACTACCACTAATACTACCACCACTACCA
>NW_022753199.1:201741-205834 GCF_011630105.1 Anneissia japonica
CTCAGGGGAAATTTGATTGGCTGAATCTATGGCAGCCATTTTGGATGGTACACACACACAGCTCTGCGTATTTCGAACATCGAATACATTGCTGTTAGCGCTCTAGTATTCTTATTATATCTCTATGCTAAACATTCACTTGGATTTAAACAGAGGGATGGAAATAACACACAACAATATGGGCCTACAATACCTTTCGGAAGCAGAAAAACAACGAAGTACCTAACAAATGTAATTTAAAAGCAGGAAATCTACCAAGCTCATTAGCCAAAAATACACAGGAGGTCGAGGTTGAGTTGAAATAATATATTCAGAAAATATATAGAGCAGCCGAGTCAAATATTTAAGGCCGGAAATGGCTTAGGCTCTAATCCATGTATTATAATATATTTTATTCTCGTTTCAACGCACATGTTATTCTGGACTATTATTCCAGTAGTTTTTTCAATTTAGGGGCGTTTAAAATTTTGTTGAATTGGATAAGAAGTTGAAACTACGTTTTTTTTTTTTGTTTTTTTGTTTTTTTGTTTTTTTTTATCGCAACGACTACTTAACCGAGTGAAAGGAGGCTATGTATATAGCCTTTTGCTTTTGCCTGTCTGTCTGTCTGTCTGTCTCTCTCTGTCTGTGTCTCTCTCTGTCTGTGTCTGTCTCTCTCTGTCTGTGTCTCTCTCTGTCTGTGCCTGTCTCTCTCTGTATAAAGTTCCAGTGAATAGTTCATTTATTTTAATATAAGGAAGAGTTCATTGCACGTTGGGGTGAAAATGTCAAAGGACAATGTCAATGTGGAGCAAAAAACTAAATAATGAAATCGCCCATAAACGCCCTGCATGTATCATATGGCATTAAGGCATAGTATGCAATCTATGGAGTAATTTCTGTAATGTCGTATATGTAAATATATTTATTATGTATCAGCGGTTAGTTGTTTAATAAAAAAAAAAGTTAAAAAAATAAAGATACGGCACATAAAAAGATGAGCAATTATTGATAATTTCCTTCTTTTTTAGAGCCTCCAAAAGTTCCGGGTGTAGAAGTTGATGAAAATTTGTACAAGCTGAAAATAAAATGGGAACATATTCTTCCCGAATGTAATGTAAAGTACCAAGTGACGTATGCATTAATAACAGAAAATCAACCTGAAAGTTACTCTACCACTCGGACTGTTGATACACCATCTTTACTCATAACCAATGTACTACCAAACAGACAGTATAATATAACTATAAGAGCAACCTCAAATGGAAAAACAGGCCCAGAAATATACACTACAGCTACAACAAGAAAGAAAAGTATGTAAAATAGTCGTAGTCATCGTCGTCGCACTAGTAGTAGTAGTAGTCATTCCTGATGATGACATAATTAATGTCGAAATATTGAATCCCAACACGATGGCGTATTTCAATACTAGTAGTAGTAGTAGTAGTAGTGGTGGTGGTAGTAGTAGTAGTAGTAGTAGTAGTAGTAGTAGTAGTAGTAGTAGTAGTAGTAGTAGTAGTAGTAGTAGTAGTAGTAGTAGTAGTAGTAGTAGTAGTAGTAGTAGTAGTAGTAGTAGTAGTAGTAGTAGTAGTAGTAGTAGTAGTAGTAACATATAAACAAAATGGTGGTAAAATAAAAGTCAAAAATATAAATATAATATTTGTATAAAATGTCATTTAAAAATACTCTAGTAGTAGTAGAAGTAGTAGTAGTAGTAGTAGTAGTAGTAGTAGTAGTAGTAGTAGTAGTAGTAGTAGTAGTAGTAGTAGTAGTAGTAGTAGTAGTAGCAGCAGTTGTAGTAGTAATAGCAGTAGTAGTATTAGTATTAGCAGATAAAAATTACATATTTTGATTCATTACTTTTATAGAGGAAGTGTCCGAAGTGGCAGTTGTGTATGTGATGTCACCTTTGTTCATCGTAGTAGCAGTTATGACTTTCTCCTACAAACGTGTATAGAACCAAGAGCAACAATAAACCAACAACCACTTCAATAATTGCATCATCGTGGCTTCATTATTAGAAGGAAAAAACTGTGCTTAATTGTTTTGTCAACTAATAGATACCAAAGTGCATCAAATCTTGAAGTCTTACGTTGCTAGTTTACTAATTGTGTCAAAAAAATTGGGTAAAACACACATAGTACAATTCTGAATATGTCAGTATGCTTTTTTATATCTTGTGTATTTAAGCCTGTGTCTGCTTTTGGTTTTACATTATTGCCATTAAAGAAAATAATTGCACGTAATTTGTATAATATGACTACTGATAAATGAATTAAACTGATTGGTCCAAAGTTCTGGATGAGAAACCAACAATGATCTGTATACTTTTGAGTTTTCAGAGGTTTTGACAAAGAAAATGTATATTTTTGAAAATGGTTTAGAAAATAAACAAATATGATAAACACAAACACAAATGCAATGCAAATAATACAGTACTTCCTGAATAATACTGAATACATTTTACTCGTCAGTATAGCTAAAGAAACAAACTTCTTCAATGCTGATGATATTGATGTTGATGTTCTTGTTAACAGTGATGACCTTGAGGGTGAGGATTATGAGGATTATGATGATGATGATGATAACAATGGTGATGATATTATGCTGCTGACTCTGATGATGACTGGTAATGCTGATGAGTTTTCAAAAGTTTTAACAAATAAATAAATATATAAATATATATATATATTAATGGTTTAGAAAATAAACTAATATAAAAAATACTATATTTAAAAACTGTGCCATAGTCTTTACAATACCGTAAATGCTCGAATAAGCGCCGCTCCCGAATATGCGCAGCTATAAAATAAGCGCCGTACGAAGCCTGATATTTTTTAGCTAAGCGCCACTCTCGAATAAGCGCCGCGGCGCTTAATTGAAAATTTATTTTACCGTGTGTGTAATGAAACACTTTGAGAAACAGGGTTTCGAAT
The DNA here is from genome assembly GCF_011630105.1 of Anneissia japonica. NCBI lineage: Eukaryota > Metazoa > Echinodermata > Crinoidea > Comatulida > Comatulidae > Anneissia > Anneissia japonica. The sequence goes on from NW_022753199.1 coordinate 204,657, forward strand.
ACAAGGCCAAAAAAAAAAATGTTCTGGTTCTGGTCAGACCAAAGTTACTGAATTGATGCGGCGATGCGGGTTTTTTTTTTCTATATATATATATATTTTTGTTTTTTGTTTTTTGAAAAGCATGGAAAGTACAGAAAATGTGTTTTTTAGTATCTTTTTTATGTTCTGCTAATGCATATACATTGTTGTCCTTCCACATTCCACATCCTCGATTTCGCTTCATTTGCCAAGGGGACCCCCGTCTTAATTCATCATCATTATCAGCATTAATGGGTACGCTTTGAAAAAAATCCGACGGGCGATGATCCCACCATAGCCGTGACTTTCTTCGATTCCGGGTGCAAATGTCGCTCACCACTGCTTGAGGAGGACGACGGACTTTCATCACATACTGTACACGCTCAGCAAACTCGCCGAGATACGTGTAGTACGCGTAGTAATTATGACACAGTTGAACCGCCATATCCCTTATATTACGGTGTATAAGCCGCACCTGTGTATAAGCCGCACCCCTAATTAGGACGCGAAATATCACGATTTTTTTTGTCACCTAGCTGTGTATAAGCCGCATTTATTTTTTAAGCCGTTCCCCTAATTTTAATTTTTAAATTATTTTGAAACACTGACATTATTTACAAATGTTACAAATTTCTTCTTTTTCTATTGAAAAAAATGACAAACAACTGGAAATGCGTGTAAACTTCAGGCTACCGCAATGAAACAACGTATTCTGCTCTGGGGGAATCCCCATTTCATGCTAGACGGTCGCACTACGTTAAAATTTCAACATCAGTTTTAATAAAATCAAAGAAAATAAAATACTTATTGAGTATATTTATCCTTTTAAAACAATCATTCTATTATTATGGTGACTAATAACAGTCGTATTAAGCCTGTTAAGCTTAATATATTGTTAATTCTAGGCCTAAGTCATGACTACTCACAGCCTATTGTGAGAAGCATGCACTCATCACGCACCACGTTTTATAAACAAAAACAGAAGTGGAGAGAAAATATCGTGCGATACAAAGTTTACGCATGCGCAGATGTATGGGGTGCCATACGCAGCAAAAGTCCATGTTAAAATCAAAATGTAATTGCAAAATTCATTGTCTAATTTATCAAAACGTAGGCGTAAATTTCTCAAAATGTAGATCTGGTTTCCCAAAATGAAGTTC
>NW_022753199.1:211507-264451 GCF_011630105.1 Anneissia japonica
TTACACTTCTCAGCACCTACAACACTATCGCCCACTACATCGGTGACAACTGAGGGTAGGTTCTTAACTCATTATTATATTATATATGCAAAAAGTTATCAATAACAACTTAAAATTTCGATTTCATTGATTTACGCCTTTGTGTTATGTCATAAGAATTTAGCGGCTGTTAAAATTTTCTATAAGCAGTGAATCACATTGTTTATACTTTTCAGTACCTACAACTCTACCGCCGACAACGTCAGTGACAACTGAGTGTACGTTATTAAATCATAAATATTTTTATATTATGCTTAAAGTTATTAAAATTAATTAATTGTTTTGAACTTCATATACTTGGAAATATGTTATAATAAATTAGTTACTGTTTATTATTTATATACGTAGTAAATAATTTTTATTCTATACAACCAAGAATCTTCAACACTACTGCCGACAACATCAGTGACAACTGAGGATAGATAATTAATTCATTAATGCATTATATTTGCTAAAAGTTATCAAAAATAACTAACCGTTTCGAACTTTATTGATATCTTTCAAATATGTAAAGATAAAGTAGTTCAGCACTGTTTAATATTTACGTATGCAGTAAATCACATGTTTATACTTCTCAGTACTTACAACACTACATCCCACTACATCAGTGACAACTGAGGGTACGTTGTTAACTCTTTATTATGTTATATATGATAAATGTTATCAAAAATAGAAAAAAATACTAATTTCATTGTTTTATGCCTTTTATAAGTATGGTATGTTATAATTTAGGAACAGTTTAATATTCACATATGAAAGTAAATAACATTGTATTATTCTAAGAAGCTACAACAACAGCATCGCGACAACGTCTTTAACAAGATATGGTACGCTCTTTAACTTATTAATATGTTATTTAGGTTAAAAATTATCAATATCAACTGAAAGTTATTGAATTTCATTGTTTTATACCTGAAAAATAGGTTAAAATAAATTAGCTGCTGCTTAATCGAAACATTAGCAGTAATTCGCATGTTTTTATAACTTTCAGTACCTACAACACTACCGCCGACAATGTCAGTAACAACTGAGGGTATGTAGTTAATATTGGAAATGCTATATGCTTAATGTTAATAATAATATCTAAATATTTTTGATTACATTATAATATTGCTTTGAAATGTGTTATAATACATGAACTAAAGTCTAATATTTACATATGCAGTAAATCCCTTTTTTACACTTCTCAGCACCTACAACACTATCGCCAACTACATCGGTGACAACTGAGGGTACGTTCTTATCTCATTATTATGTTATAAATGCTTAAAGTTATCAATAACATCTAAACATTTCGATTTTCATTGATTTATATCTTTTAGTTATGTTATAAGAAATTAGCTGCTGTTTAATTGTTCTATAAGCAGTGAATTACATTTGTTTATACCTTTCAGTACCTACGACTCTACCGCCGACAACGTCAGTGACAACTGAGGGTACGTTATTAAATTATAAATATGCTTATATTTATGCTAATAATATTAAAAATAATAATTAATAATATCTAAATATTTTTGATTACATTATTATATTGCTTTGAAATGTGTTATAATACATGAGCTCTAGCCTAATATTTACATATGCAGTAAATCCCATTGTTTACACTTCTCAGCTCCTACAACACTATCGCCCATTACATCGGTGACAACTGAGGGTACGTTCTTAAGTCATTATTATGTTATATATGCTAAAAGTTATCAATAACAACTTAAAATTTCGATTTTCATTGATTTACGCCTTTGAGTTATGTCATAAATAATTAGCGGCTGTTAAAATTTTCTATAAGCAGTGACAACGTCAGTGACAACTGAGTGTACGTTATTAAATCATAAATATTTTTATATTAAGCTTAAAGTTATTAAAATTAATTAATTGTTTTGAACTTCATTGTTATATACTTTGAAATATGTTATAATAAATTACTGGCCCGACAATAAAAGACAATATTGAAATCCAGTCGTATAACCATGTTCATTCATTTGTTTGAACATTTATTGTGGTAATTGCAAAAACAACATGCAATAGATGCTAATAAGACATAACCAAAAAAATATTTCAAGATGTATAATATACAGCACAAAAATATCAAGGATATATGCATGTACCCTATCTTTCTTATATAAACTGTGTTGTCCTCTCAAGGCGTATCCAATATCACTGGCTATATCCAAGATTGTAGTGTTGTTGTGGGTCGATAATAACAATAATAAGACCTGCTAATTATGTTAAAGAACTCTCTGGTTTATTCCAAAAATTCGAACTATGTTTCCAACCACGATGTTACATTAATAGTCACCATGTCTGATCTCTCTTGACCTCTATATCTCATAACTATAGATGGCGCTATACCACATTTGAGATACTATATATTTCTCACTTTGTTTAATCAAACGATCTCTAAATATCTTTAAAACAAAATAAATTTTAAACAATATAAACTTTAAACATTTATCTCTTCACTCTGATTCAAACAAATCTTTAAGTCTCTTTAAGACTTCTCAATAGTCTCTACACAAAATATTTAAAACGACTTGGGCGCTTCACTACGCGACCACTTCTCGTTTTGATCTCAGAACAATCTCTCTCAGAATTATCAACTGGTTTACTGAAATTTTCAACTCTAACATGAACATTATCCTTATCATTGATTATTTCGTTCTGCAAATTACTAGGTACTCTTTCTCTGATCTCAGACTCGCCTCGTTCATTGGTAACATCCAAACCACCTTCATTTATCACATCATTTAAACTACGTTCAATAATCACATCAGTTGAATCATGTTCGTTTTTTACATCATCCAAATCACGTTCATCAATTACATCAAAACACTTGTTCGGAACTTGTCTTAAGTGTTTCACATTTCTTTGAATAATTTTACCATTTTCTGAATTAACCAACTCAAACGCATTATCTCCTACTTGTTTCAAAATAACATAGTGTGTTCTAAAGTAAGTTGGATCAAGTTTACTTTGTCTAATACAGTTTGCAACAAACACTAAGTCTCCTATTTTAAAATTATGCACTTCTGCCTGTTGGCGAGTGTCGGCATAAACCTTCATCTTAGCCTTATAGGCCTGGTTATGGTTCTTTAATTCTGCGGAAATATCAGTTTCCTGTCGATATCGCGGCAACTTAGTCTTTATGTTTCTGACAAATAGCAATTCAGCTGGCGCTTTATTCGTAGATCTATGCGGAGTAGATCTGTAAGCCATAAGTATCTTTGGTAACTCGCTTTGCCATACTTTACCTTCAGTTTTGGCATTTTTGATACATTTCTTAAGGTAGCGATGAAACCTTTCAATTTTCCCATTTGTTTTAGGTCAGTAAGGTGAGGCAAGTAGATGTTTAATACCACATGCGTTAAAGTATTTCTCAATTTTGGCACTTATAAATTGTTTTCCATTATCAGTTAAGACCTCATCAGGGTATCCAAATCTTGTGAATACCAATTGTAAACATTCAATAATAACATTAGAAGTTATCTCTTTTACAATAATTGCCTCAGAGTAGGAAGAATAGTAATCAGTAATTGTTAAAATGTACTCTCCTTGAATTGGTCCTACCAAATCCATGCCTAATTTTCTCTAAGGTCTACAAGGTAATTCTGAGGTCTGTTTATTTTTTTGATTAATTTTGCAAGCAGCACAGTTACGAATCATGCTTTCAACATTAGCATCCATTTTCGGCCAATAGTATTTATCGCGCTGCACTTGTTTGGTTCTAACCATTCCTTGATGTGTTTCATGTGCTAAGCTCAAAACACTTTGTCTTAACTTTAAAGGTACTACTATACGATTTCTCCTTAACAAATAATCATAAACAGATAATTCACATTGATTAACGTAATATGGTTTCAGTTCATCTGTTACGAAGCTAGGCCACTTTCCTATCTCCATAATATTAATTACATTTGACAACATAGGGTCTATTTTAAAATCTTCAATAGTCAATGCATCAAGTTCTGAAGTACACAACTGCACAACCTGTCTAATATAGTCCTCTGCGTGTCTGAGCATGTCGGTGGTAGGCGAGACAATGAGTCTGCAATATTCTGTTTTCCTGGTATGTGCTAAATGTCAAAGTCCTATCCTAGCAATCTCCATGACAAACGTTGTATTCTAGCTGGTAGTTGGGAATTAGCCTTTGGACGAAACATGTATATTAATGGTTTATGGTCCACTTTAACCTTGAATTTCTGTCCCCATAAATAAACATTTTCTCCAATGTTAAAGTCCCCATACACAACCTAATGCCTCTCTTTCAACTTGTGAATAACGGCGTTCAGTTTCGGTTAATGAGTCTGAGTTCACCTTCTGTCTGTTCCTGTAGCAAAATGGCTCCTAAACCAACTGGAGATGCATCTGTAATCACAGTAGTTGGTATATTCATACAATAGTATGCAAGACAAGGTTCAGTAATAAGACTCACTTTAAGATCATCAAACGCTTTGTCACATCGCTGATCCTAATTCCATGGTATTGTATAACGTGGTAACTTTGGAAATGACTCTGTTATGTTTGCATAATTCGGGATAAAATTCATCAAATATCCACATGTCCCTAGAAATGATCGAAGAAGTTCAACATTCTTTGGTTTGGGGGTGTTCACAATCGCTGCAACTTTTTCAGGATCCGGTTTGACTCCGTCTTGTGTAATCACATGTCCAAGCACTCTGATTTCTTGAGTAAATAATACACATTTGTTTTTGTTCAATTTCAATTCACTTGCTCGACATCTGTTGAAAACGCTCTTTAAACGTTGTTCAAGTTCTGCTACTGTTGATCCATGAACAATAATATCGTCCATATACCAGACTACACCATCTAAACCACATAATATGTGATCCATAGCCTTTTGGTATGCTTCAGGAGCACTGGACAGTCCAAATAGAACTTTCACGAATCTATAGCATCCACGATGAGTAATAAATGTGGTTAAATTTCGAGATTCTTCTGACAGTTCAACTTGTCAAAAACCTTTCCTGGCATCCAACTTTGCAAAGTATTTAGATCATTCAACTGCATTTAAAATACTTTCTACGGTTGGTACTGGATGTCGTTCACGAATCACTTCTTTGTTGACTTGACGAAGATCTACACATAGGCGTATTTCATGAGAACCTTTCTTTGGAACTAACAAGATATTTGAAACCCAATCAGTCCCTTCCTCTATGATTCTCTCTTGTAACATGCGATCAAGTTCTTGATTAGTTGCTTCAATCATACTATATGGAATACGTTTCAATCTCTGAGCTACTGGTGGTGGTTTGACTGTTACTGTGTGTATTTGACTTTTCCTAGTCCACAAAATAGTCCACAATATGTCATCATATTCTTCTCTTAATCGTGACATCCTTTCTGTGTCATCAGTTGTTACTCTATTAACATCTGGAGATAATTGTATGATACCAAGTTTTAAACTTGCTCTTCTTCCGAGTAAAGCATCGGTGTTTCCTTCAATCACAAAAACTTTGTCTTCCAAAATATGTTTGTTCCAGATTATCTGTGTTCGAAAATATCCCAAACACTTCAATGGATTAGCTTGAACATAAGCTATAAAACGTTTACTAGTATGGTTCAACTTCGGTTTCCATTTTGGGTACAATTTCTTGAACCGTTCAGAACTAATTAAGTTACGTTCACTTCCTGTGTCAACAACCATTCTTATCTTCTGATTGTTCAATTTCACTGTGACTTTGCACTCAGGATCAATGCTGTTTACATGTACACTTAAACATAGTTTATCAAAGTCGTGCTGTTTTTTTTTACATAATACGTGTTTTCTGAATAATCATCTGAATCTACGTCTGAAGACATATTCCTGTCCATGACATTTCTCATAGGTTATCCTCTGGGATTGGCCTTAGGATACGATTTCTTATGCGTATGTGTTTTACCTTTGTTTCCGGATCTTACGTGAACATATTTCTTCTGACGGCAAACACCTGCTAAATTTCCTCTCAAAAGTCTTAGATGAACAATTCCCAATCAACTGATCCATGATCATTTCATCTTCCATAACACCATAGTCACATGTCTTTGTAAACTGTCTTAAAGCTGTGACGTATTCGTCGATAATCTCATTGGGTTGTTGAGCCCTCTACCTCATTGTATGTCTCTCAACAATGACGTTTCGTTTTGGTGCGAAATGGGCTTTCAATACGGTTTTAGCTCTAGCATATTTTTCTTTCTCACCTGGCAGATTGGCGAAAATCCGCTGAACTGGTGCACCAATGCAATGCAATTATATCGTAGCCCGACGTTTAGCGTCGTCCTCTACGTTCACGAGACCACTGACTGATTCGTATATTTCATACGAGTCCATCCAGTCTTTAAATTCAGCCCCTACTTCGCTGGCATTCAAATTAAATACCGCTGGAGGTTTCAAGAGTCTAGGCTCCATCCTTCGTTGCCAAATATGTAGTGTTGTTGTGGGTCGACAATAACAATAATAAGACCTGCTAATTATGTTAAAGAACTCTCTGGTTTATTCCAAAAATTCCAACTATGTTTCCAACCACGATGTTACATTAATAGTCGCCATGTCTGATCTCTCTTGACCTCTATATCTCATAACATTAGATGGCGCTATACCACATTCGAGATACTACAAAGATCACTGGCTATCCAGCTGCAAATAATTCAATAATCAGAGTCAAAGATAGTACAGAAAATCTCTAAATTATAATCACATAGCTGGGTAATGCAACAATTTCCAACAAGATATTGAAAATAGCCATTACCCTTTATAAACACTATCAAAACACGACTAAGCTAGCGCATCCAAAAAGTTTACTGCCATAGGTCAAATGTCACATCTTTGCTCACACAGCGTGCGGGCTCCTAGTTTATCAAAAACTAGGCTAGGCATGCTCATATAGAATGGTGCCATAACAAGCACAAATATCAATAATCAATACTAAGCTAGAGTACAGCATTATCTCTAGCACAAAACCATATTGACAATATGACTTTAATAAAACCTATGCAAGTTTGAAACTAACAATTTAACTATATTTACTTCAGAACATAAGGTACCATACTACAGTTTTAACTAGTTGAACTAAAAGCGCCCCAAAGAGGGCTCACTTCCAAAAACTCATTAAACAACAATGTTAAAGGGTTAAAGATATTACACTCCTCGCCTGATGTGTCGCAACACATCACCAAAACAATTAAGAATGAAAATTATGAATCAAGGCATAATATGCTTTAATCAGTTAAATCATAGGAATTAAAAAAAAAAAAAAAAACATTATCATCTATATTTATTTTAACAATTTCACATACTGTAATTATTTTCCCATTATCAAACTTCTTCAAGAACTAAGTTTCAGATTCTAACAATAACACAAGTTCATTAATTGGTATTGTATATGTGCTCTTTGAGGATGGAACACGAACTTCTACTTTTCGCACTCTTCCATCGTCGCTAGGATAAACTTTTGTGATAATGCCAGTCGGCCACTGGTTTCTCTTTTCCTGGTTATCTCGAAGCAGGAGTACGTCAGAAACCTGGAAATTCCTTTGGTCAGTACACCACTTTTGCTTTTGTTGGGGAATTTGTAAGTAATGATTCTTCCACTTCTTCCAAAACCTATCCGACAAACATTGTACCGTTTTCCAATGGGCTCATATTGCTGGTGTCTTTGCCGACAACCATCGCTTCGACACGACCACTCTTCTGGGTCAACAACATAGACGGGCTTAACACTACCGCATCTTGTGGGTCCGATGATAATGGTACTAGTGGGCGTGAATTTACTATGGCCATAACTTCAGCCATGAATGTTGTTAGTATTTCATGTGTTAACGTTCTGCTCTAACAATCCAAAAGGAAAGAGTCTAGGATTATCCTGGTCACGCATATCATTCGTTCCCATGCCCCTCATATATGAGAGGCATGTGGAGGATTGAGTTTCCATTCTGCACCATTCTTGAGTAAATATGTCTGAAGGTGTTCGTCGTTGGTCGCCCCAATGAAGTTAGTTCCTTGATCTGACCATAACACCTTAACTTTGCTTCAAATAGCAATGAACCGGCGTAGTGCATTTTTGAAGGATGACGTGCTGAGTTCTTCTACGACCTTAATGTGAATAGCCCTTGAAGATAGGCAAGTGAATAACACTCCCCAGCGTTTGCTTTGCGCAACACCCACTCTAGTTCTCCTAGCGGAAACTTGCCAGGGACCAAAGCAGTCTACACCAACTTGGCTAAATGGAGGCCCTGGTGTTAATCGCTCCTCTGGAAGGTTTGCCATACGCTGAAAACTCAGCTTGCCTATTAGTTTACGACAAATGATACATTTGTGTATGACAGACGACATTAGCCTTTTGCAACCTGTTACCCAGTAATCGGCGTCTCTTATGGCACCTTCGGTGAAGTGTCTACTTTGATGAAATACTTTGGTGTGGTAACGAAGAACAATTGGTGACATTTCCCTGGTATCAATACCGGGTGTTTTTCAGTAAGAGGGAGGTCAGACTGGCCTAATCTTCCTCCAACGCTCATCAAACCGTCATTGTTCAACATTGGTGACAGTGCGATCACCGAGCTGTCATTCTGGATAGGCATCCTCTCTTTTAAACAACTCATCTCTTTATCATACACCTGTTGTTGCAGTTCTTTGATAACATTTTGATAATATTTCAGCTTGCTTATATTTTACTACGGATTTATGCTGTATGCATGCATGTCACCCAGAGCATGGTGGCATTTGCCCTTCTGTTCTAAAGGATGATGTTTGATGTTTCAAGTATGCAACAGTTCGTGTCAAGCTTGACCATGATGGAAAGCATTTCAGTTTCTCTTCACTCAGCATTCGCGTGTACTGTCTTACAGTTACATATTCCTTCCTGATTTTCTTATCATTGTCAGGGTCAATGAGAGGAAACTTTGCTTGTTCCTCTTTATTAATTAGATGCAAATGCTAGGGACCAGTAAGCCAAGTGCAAGTCTGCATTCTCACAGGATCAATATATCTAGTACCATGATCTGCAGGATTCCGACCTGTCGATATGTAGTGCGATTGGTGCGGTTCGCTGAACGACAATACCTTCTCAATTTTCGGCTACATAAGTATGAAAACACCTTGTGTTGTTGTTAAGGTATCCCAGAACTATCCTACTGTCTGAATAGGAAGTGATACTGTGGTGGGGGGGGGGGGAAGTCTAGCTCTGTGGTCACTACTTTGTATAATTCTGTGGCAAGCACAGCAGAACAGAGTTAAAGACGGGGAGTGGTATGACCTTGTCTATGAGCTATGCGTGACTTCCCTATTATAAATCCAACTTCGGTCCCCTTAATACTGTTTGTCTTTAAGAAAGCCACCGCTGCAACAGCCTGCTCCAAGGCGTCACAGTACACATGTACAGTTGAATCCACTACTTCCCTTCTTTTAATTTTGTGATAAGTTATTGGTACACGCAATAACTCCAACTTCAGTAGAATTGCTTTCCATGACTCCCATTTATATTTAACGTGTGCAGACAGTGGATCATCCCAATCTGCTTTAAGTAGCATCATGTTACGGAACAGGACTCTTCCATGCACCAAAACCGGAGAAACAAATCCTAAGGGGTCGTATATGCTATTAATAGTTGCTAGAATACAAAGCTTTGTGAATGGTTTTTCTTCACCGTCAATATGGAAGGTGAAGACATCTTCACATAACCTCCACTGTAAGCATAGATTTCTTTGGAGAGGAGCACCACCTACTTCCACATTGAAATCTCTGATGTCTTTTGCATTTTCTTCTCGATCAAATGCATTTAGAACCTCTTGGCTGTTAGAAGCAATTTTATTTAGTCTTACTTTGCCACCATCCATTAAAGCAGCCTGCGTTCTTTTCACCAATGATATTGCAGTTCCATGGTCTTCGCAAGATGTTAACCGGTCATCGACATAGAAATTGTTATTGACAAATTCTACCACATCAGGATCAGCATTTTTGATGATGTCTCGTAAGCCATAGTTAGCAACTGCTGGAGAGGGTTTGTTTCCAAATACGTGCTTACACATCCTATACTCCACTAACGGTTTGTTAATGTCATTTTCTTCATGCCAGAAAAATCTTAAAAAGTTCCTGTGCTCCTCGGCCACTCTAAAACAATAAAACATACTCTCTATGTCCCCACAAACAGCGACACCTTCCCTTCTGAAACGCATTAGTACCCCTACCAGTCCATTTGTCAAACCAGGGCCTTTGAGTAGTACCTTGTTCAAAGACACTCCCTGAAAGGTGGCAGAGGCAACAAATACGCCTCGTATCTTATCCCTTTTCTTGGGATGATAATCACCGAATAGCGGTAGGTACCAGCATTCGCCATCCTTGTTGAGTGGTGGGGCCTTTCCGCATGTCCGTTCCTTTCATAAAGGTAATAAAGTGTTGCCTTTTGACACAGTCTTTGACAAGACTATTATGCAGTATGCATGCCCTTTTCCATGCCTGTTTGCGGTTATATGGTAGCCTTGGTCTAGGTGATCTGAACGGTAATGGAGCTGTGCACATATTATCTGAACTTAACTTCCCTTCAGCCTCCATGATATTGACAAACTGCTTCTCTTCCCTAGATAGACACATGGAGTCCTCACCCTTGTCAAATAGTTCTTCCACTTTTATCTGGTTGGGACATGGGTCTAATGTTGAAGGCTTTCCATGTTTTTTGTATAATGATACTCGTTCTGTATGTTCCTATGGAATTGGGCATGTGGACCCTCCAAGGCAGGTTTCGCCGAGGATTACCGAACCCAATCGCAGCATTTGTGCGCCCGCCGGTCCAATCCTCTGGTCTAGAACATGATGTGCTTCGATGAGGTCCCTTCCTATTAGCAGTGTGATGGAGCAGCGTTCATTCTGCTCTGGGATAAGGTGCGCTATACCATTTAAATGAGGGTGTTGCATGACCACTGCTGGCGTCGGAATTTCTTCCCTTGCATCTGGAAGCTGATTACACTCAGTCATTGGTGGCAGGACCAATTGGTCTGTGCCATCCAGATTACTGACGACGAATCCACTAGCATATTCGCAATTTGCCTACATTACTCCATTACAGGATGTGAGCGAATAAGTTGTTTCTTGATATTGGACGTCAAATAGATCAAGAAGCTTCTCTGAAACTAGTGACTTATTACTTTGGTCATCAATTATCGCATATGTTCGGACAGTCACTGTTTTATCACGTTTGTGACTGACAACCACGAGCACAATCTTTGCGCATGATTTGCCCGCAATTGCTGTATTGTCTCCACATACTTTTGCGCAGGCAGTGGTAATGTTATGCTGGCGAGTGGTATTTTCCTCAGCTGCCTGCTCCCCGCCTTGGTGTGAGTGCATTGAGGTCACATGGTTTGTACTGCTGCATTCCTCGCATTTTATTAGCATCTTACAAGCTCTTCTATGATGCGATGGATCTAGGCACCTGAAGCATAGGTTAAACTTTTTTAACCGCTGATATTTCTCTTGAACAGATCCTGTCTTAAATTTCTTACACTATTTTAACGTGTGTGAGTTTGAGTCGTGTATAGGGCACTTGGCTTTGTACTCGGGTTGAGTGTTGGTTGTCCTAGTAGAGACCCTATGCTCTCTGACTTGAGGCGTCTGTCCGGTTAGGGCTGGGTTGTTTCTAACTTTAGCTTGTTTTTTATATAAACTGGCAAAAGTGGCTGAATGGTGGGTAGATGACGTCCTTTCGTTCTAGGTAGTTTCCAGCATTGGAGACTAATTTTTCCTGAATATTATGAGGTAGTTTGGCTAGTATTGGTTTGACTCCGATTGATGAGTCGAAGTAAGACAAGGAAGTGTCATATTTTGGGTCAGCTTTTACTGTCTCAATTTCTCCAAGAATGTCAGCTAAATCGTACAACTTTCCTACATCAGTGGTAATTTTTTGAAAGCCATCAAGCTTTCTCCTGACTGCTGTTTCAAACACACTCCGGCGACCCATACCTCTCATCTATTCTTTTCCATACTCTTCTTAGACCCAACTCAGGGTGTGTTGGCAATGCTAACGCTTCACACCTGTTGTTTTGATTGGTCGGTCGTACACTTCATCAACAGGTCAACTTCTTCAGTGGGTAAGAATTGGAGGTCCTCCAATTTACTCTTGAAACTATGTTTCCAAGAATTATACGTTTCTGGTTTGTTATCGAATGTGGGTAGGCTGGTCTTGATTATGTCCCGTTTGAACATGATTCTGCTTATATTAGAGGCTAACTGCAACTCCACTTTCTTTGAATCCTCCTTATTAGTGTTGACCTGGTAACCATCTGTTTCTTGCTGATCTGAGTCTGGTCATCCAATGGCTCATCATCAGCATCTTGAATCTCAGTCACATAATTTGAAGTGCGGTCGTGCGGATCGTCCACCGGTAACTACAATAGTGAACACACTGTGCTAGTACGAATACTATCCTGGTTGTATTCGTGTAGTACAGACGCTCTGGCTTCGGCTGCGGCTAAGGCTTCCTGTACTTGCATATTATCTAGCTCCAACTCTGCCTTCAGGACATCCATTCTTGCTTGTGCTCTATTTTGGGCATATCGGAGGCGGGCTTCCGCCACAGCAGCATCAGCTCTGGCCTCAGTGGCCGTGAGAGAGATTGCCGATGAGTACTTCGATGATCTAGACTTGATTGACATCTTAGTGTATTTACTGTACTGGCCCACATTAAAAGACAATATTGAAATCCAGTCGTATAATCGTGTTCATTCATTCGTTTGAGCATTTATTAATTGTGGTAACTGCAAAAACAACAAGCAATAGATGCTAATAAGACGTAACTCAAAAATTACTACAAGATGTATGAAATACAGCACTAAAAATATCAAGGATATGTGCATGTACCCTATCTTTTCTTTCTTACATAAACTGTGCTGTCCTCTCAAGATGTATCCAAGATCACTGGCTATCCAGCTTCAAATAATTTAATAATCAAAGTCAAAGATAGTACAGAAATTATATCTAAAATATAATCGCATAGCTAAGTAATGCAACAATTTCCAAGAGGATATTCAAAGTAGCCATTACCCTTTATAAACACTATCAAAACAAGGCTAAGCTAGCGCATCCTAAAAGTTTACTGCCCTAGGTCAAAGGTCACATCTTTGCTCACACAGCGTACGGGCTCCTACAGTAGGGGCACGTTTATGCATAGTGTATCAAAAACTAGGCTAGACATGCTCATATAGAATCGTGTCATAACAAGCACAAATATCAATAATCAATACTCAGCTAGAGTACAGCGCTATCTCTAGCACAGAACCATATTGACAATATGACTTTAATAAAATCTATGCAAGTTTGAAACTAACAATTTAACTATATTTACCTCAGAAAATAAATTACCATACTACTGTTTTAACTAGTTGAACTGAAAGCACCCCAAAGAGGGCTTACTTCCAAAAACTCATTAAACAACAATGTTAAAGAGTTAAGACATTACAATATATGATAAATGTTATCAAAAATAGAAAAAAAGTTAATAATTTCATTGTTTTATTCCTTTTATAAGTATGGTATATTATAAATTAACAACAGTTTATTATTCACATATATGAAAGTAATTAACATTTGTATTATTCTAAGAACCTACAACAACAGCACCGCGACAACATCTTTAGAAAGATAAGGTACCCGCTTTTAGTTATTAATATGTTATTTATGCTAAAAGTTAATATCAACTAAAAATTATTGAATTTCATTGTTTTATACCTGAAAATAGGTTAAAATAATTTAGCTACTGTTTAATCAAACATTAGCAGTAATTCGTATGTTTTTATAACTTTCAGTACCTACCACACTACCGCCGACAACGTCAGTAACAACTGAGGGTATGTAGTTAATGTTGTATATGCTATATGCAAATGTTATTAATAATATCTAAATATTTTTGATTACATTATTATATTGCTTTGAAATGTGTTATAATACATGAGCTCCAGCCTAATATTTACATATGCAGTAAATCCCATTGTTTACACTTCTCAGCACCTACAACACTATCGCCCACTACATCGGTGACAACTGAGGGTAGGTTCTTAACTCATTATTATATTATATATGCAAAAAGTTATCAATAACAACTTAAAATTTCGATTTCATTGATTTACGCCTTTGAGTTATGTCATAAGAAATTAGCTGCTGTTTAAATTTAGAACCTACAACACTACTGCCGACAACATCAGTGACAACTGAGGATAGATAATTAATTCATTAATGCATTATATTTGCTAAAAGTTATCAAAAATAACTAACCGTTTCGAACTTTATTGATATCTTTCAAGTATGTAAAGATAAATTAGTTCAGCACTGTTTAATATTTACGTATGCAGTAAATCACATTTTTATACTTCTCAGTACCCACAACACTACAGCCCACTACATCAGTGACAACTGAGGGTACGTTGTTAACTCTTTATTATGTTATATATGATAAATGTAATCTAAAATAGAAAAAATTACTAATTTCATTGTTTATGCCTTTTATAAGTATGGTATGTTATAATTTATCAACAGATTAATATTCACATATGAAAAAACATTTGTATTATTCTAAAAACGTACAACAACAGCACTGTGACAACATCTTTAAGAAGATAGGGTACCTTCTTTAACTTATTAATATTTTATTTATTCTAAAAGTTATCAATATCAACTAAAAGTTATTAAATTTTATTATTTTATACCTGAAAAATAGGTTAAAATAAATTAGCTACTGTTTAATCTATATATAATATTAGCAGTAATTCGCATGTTTTAATGCCTTTCAGTACCTACAACACTTCCGCCGACAACGATAGTAACAACTGAGGGTACGTACTTAATGTTATATATGCATAAAGTCATTAATAATAAATGAATGTTTTTGATTACATTATTATATTGCTTTGAAATGTGTTATAATACATGCGCTACAATCTAATATTTACATATGCAGTAAATAACATTGATAATACTTGTCAGTACCTAGAACACTATCGCCCACTACATCAGTAAAAACTCATTATTATGTTTAATTTATTCTAAAAGTGAATTCTTCAACATCCCAAGTATTTTATGTACTCGACATAAACGTAGTAGGTGTGTACTATGGTACTATGAATTGTATCAATAATGCTCCTCTATTGTTTACAACTTGGGTTGTACAATGCACCAAACTGCAAATGTTACGTTAAGATATATTCCCAAAGCAATTTGGTGATTAGTTATTTAAACCCTTTAGTGGCATTCGTATACTGACAAGAACACACTGCGGCCAAATGCCATGAAGTGTCCTTTAAAAAGGAATAACTGAAATTAGTCGGTTTATCCAGGTAAGTACCCTATTTTATTGCTATGTGTTACTACCCTATAAAAATGCAAACATTTTCACACTTACTGTTTGAGGTAATAAGTTACAAAAGGAAACGAATTGAAAAAGGCTTTTTTGATTGTATTTTTTAACACCAATTTATATCTTCACTTTTATGGTAGAAATATAAAACTTAATAACGAAACAAATACAATTTTGAAATCTATTTTTAAATGAATGAATCATATTGATTTTGATTGTTGTAGGCTGGTATGACTCATTGTATCTTACTACTTTTTCTAAATTTAACATTGCAGATTTAAATGAGCCAGAAATTGTGTGTCCAGATGACTATAGCGAGTTAATGGACGACAGTTGTTTTGATGATCCTATGTTTGAAGTCAATGCAACTGATCATAGTGGCAATTTGCTAGGTGCTACCTGTACTCCAATGACTTTCAATAGCACTGGAAACTATACCATAACTTGTTCGGTTACTGACATGGCAGACAACTTTGCATCGTGTGTATTCTTTTACACTCTGTCGGGTATGTTATTTAATACATCATGTACCTGATTTGTTTTTTTTTGTTAGTTGATGTAAGCTTGAATGATTACAATTGGGATATATTAATAATTTTACTCACAGATGTAATTGCACCAAATATCACTTGTCCAAGTGACATTGAGGTTTATACCGACCAAGGAAGTGATTCAACGAATGGCACCTGGGAATCAGCCAATGCAACTGACAACTGCTGTAGTGATGTCAACATAACTGCTAACTACACCAGTGGAGAACCTCTGAGCATTGGTGTATACACCGTAGGATATGCAGCAACAGATTGTAATGGGAATGTTGGTTACTGTCAATTTACTGTTGAAGTTAAAGGTACAGTGAACAATTTAAATACCTTAAAATTATTTAAGTTACTTTATCATGAAGGTGTTTGATTGCGCACTGTTATATTCACTGCAATTGAAAATAATAATAACAATAATTAATAAATACACATTCAAAATACGAGGTATTTGATTTGACATACATACTATATAGTATTCGTCTTTTTAGCACGTTGTTGCCTGAATCTGAGTCAATTGAATGATTTACCCTTTATTCCAGTTCCAAAGCGGCAACCAATGTTGTACGTCCATGACTGGTGGCTTTATATGTTAAAATAAACAGTAGGAATGTGGTATAGTGACGCATATGTGCAGCATCGGTCATTTGGTAGTGACACCAACATAAGATGGACGAGATAATTAAGGGTCTTCGTTTTATAGATACCCTATATGGGTGTCTACAAAACGAAGACCGAATACCCGAAAAACGAAGACCCACATTTTTTTTCTACCAATCGTGGTAAAATAATGAAATATGTACTTGGCAACTGTTTTATGATGATTTTGAAATACTTTCAATAAGGTAATTGAGAAATAATTGGAGGTCTTCGTTTTTCCATTCGTTATCCATTCAGTAAAAAATGATATATTTTTATTCAAAAAATGATGTTTTTTCTGGCAATACCGCATCCACGTGTTTAAATTACCCACAACATTTATTCTTGATTATTGTTTGGACAACTATTGACTATCAAAATATGGAAGATGGTGGATATGTGTGCACCACTTTTGAAGCTACAGATAGGTTTCTGAGGCATACGTTAAAAAAATATATATTTTGAGAAAAACCCCTTTTTGTAAATAATGGTATCTTCCAAACTGAATTTTTTACACAATTTTTTTTTGCGATAAATAAAAGTTAATACCTGGTTATTTACATGGATGATCACAAAAATATATATAGTGCATGTTCTTTTTGTTAAATAAGGTCTGAAAATCAGTGTTTTTTCACTTTTGACAAAAACGATATGTCCAAAAAATGACAAAAACGATAACATTTAGATAATGGGTCGTTGCCATGACAACGAAAGCTAAAAAATTAAACAAATGTCATATATATGATTTTTATCCAAGTATCTATTCATGGTAAAAATTTGAGAGAAATCCATTTTTTTACATCTGCCACCAAATCTTTGATTTTTATGGACAACCATTCTTAACTTTTTTGACTTAAGACATTTGCTAAACTGAGATTGATAAACCCCGGCTCCCAAGTAAAATTTTTGAGCCATTAACATTTGCACAGGTATCTAGACGTCCACGCGTAAATCTTTTCAAATGTTTAATATTACACTTAAAAAAAAAAACTAACTAGAGCATATTTTAGGCCATTTTGAGCATTTAAAAACATTTCAACCCGCACCGCTCGCGATTCCTGAAGGTCAAAGTTCGGCGGATTGCCAAACTCGTCCTCAGTGACGAGTTCAAATCTAGTTTTTCTTATTCTTCTTTCTTTCTCCCCTTTTTTGTTCGCAAGATATCTGTTCGTATGGATATTAATATGTTATTTATGCTAATAGTTATTAATATCAACTAAAAGTTATTAAATTTCATTGTGTTATACCTTAAAAATAAGTTAAAATTAATTAGCTACTGTTTAATTGAAACGTTAGCAGTAATTCGTATGTTTTTATGCCTTTCGGTACCCACAACACTACCGCCGACAACGTCAGTAACAGCTGAGGGTATGTAGTTAATGTCGTATTATGCTATATGTTTAATGTTATTGATAATAACTAAATGTTTTTGATTACATTATTATATTGCTTTGAAATGTGTTATAATACATGAGTTAGAGTCTAATATTTACATATGCAGTAAATCCCAATGTTTACACTTCTCAGCACCTACAACACTATCGACCACTACATCGGTGACAACTGAGGGTACGTTCTTAACTCATTATTATGTTATAAATGCTAAAAGTTATCAATAACAACTAATAATTTCGATTTTCATTGATTTATACCTTTTAGTTATGTTATAAGAAATTAGCTGCTGTTTAATTTTTCTATAAGCAGTGAATCACATTTGTTTATACCTTTCAGTACCTACGACTCTACCGCAGACAACGTCAGTGACAACTGAGGGTACGTTATTAACTTATAAATGTGCTTATTATGCTAAAACTCATTAATAATAACTA
Organism: Anneissia japonica; assembly: GCF_011630105.1. Taxonomy (NCBI): domain Eukaryota; kingdom Metazoa; phylum Echinodermata; class Crinoidea; order Comatulida; family Comatulidae; genus Anneissia; species Anneissia japonica. The sequence continues at coordinate 229,886 of NW_022753199.1, forward strand.
AATGTTTTGAACTTCGTTGTTATATGCTTTGAAATATTTTACAATAAATTAGTTACTATTTATAATTTACATACATACTAAGTAATTTTTAAAAATATTTCTCAGCACTACCGCCGACAACGTCAGTGGCAGCTGAGGTTGCGTACTTAATGTTGTAAATGCTTAAGTTTATTAATAATAACTAATGTTTTTGATTACATTATTATATTGCTATGAAATGTGTTATAGTACATGAGCTACTGTTTAATATTTTCATATGCATTAAATCCCATTATTTACACTTCTCAGAACCTACAACACTACCGCCCACTACATCAGTGACAACTGAGGATACATAATTAATTCATTAATACATTATATTTGTTAAAATTTATCAATAATAAATAACCGTTTCGAACTTTATTGCTATATCTCTCAAATATTATGTGAAGATAAATTATTTCAGTACTGTTTAATATTTAAGTATGCAGTAAATCACATTTTTATACTTCTCAGTACCTTCAACACTACAGCCCACTACATCAGTGACAACTGAGGGTACGTTGTTAACTCTTTATTATGTTATATATGATAAATGTTATAAAAATAGAAAAAATTACTAATTTCATGGTTTTATGCCTTTTAAGTATGGTATGTCATAATTTAGCAACAGATTAATATTCACATATGAAAGTAAATAACATTTGTATTATTCTAAGAACCTACAACAACAGCACTGCGACAACGTCTTTAAGAAGATAGGATACCTTCTTTAACTTATTAATATGTTATTTATGCTAAAAGTTATCAATGTCAACTAAAAGGTATTAAATTTTATTGTTTCATACCTGAAAAATAGGTTAAAATAAATTAGCTACTGTTTAATCTATATATAATATTAGCAGTAATTCGCATGTTTTTTTTGCCTTTCAGTACCTACAACACTTCCGCCAACAACGATAGTAACAACTGAGGGTACGTACTTAATGTTATATATGCATAAAGTCATTAATAATAAATGAATGTTTTTAATTACATTATTATATTGCTTTGAAATGTGTTATAATACATGCGCTACAATCTAATATTTACATATGCAGTAAATACCATTGATTATACTTGTCAGTACCTAGAACACTATCGCCCACTACATCAGTAAAAAACTCATTATTATGTTTAATTTATTCTAAAAGTGAATTCTTCAACATCCCAAGTATTTTATGTACTCGACATAAACGTAGTGGGTGTGTACTATGCTACTATGAATTGTATCAATAATGCTCCCTCTATTGTTTACAACTTGGGTTGTACAATGCACCAAACTGCAAGTGTTACGTTAAGATATACTCACAAAGCAATTTGGTGATTAGTTATTTAAACCCATTAGTGGCATTCGTATACTGACAAGAACACACTGCGGCCAAATGCCATGAAGTGTCCTTTAAAAAGGAATAACTGAAATTAGTTGGTTTATCTGGGTAAGTACCCTATTTTCATATTACTGCTGATTTGTGAATTTTAGGGCTATGTGTTAATACACTACAAAAATGCAAAAATTTCCACACTTTCTGTTTGATGTAAAAAGTAAAATTTTATTGTTTTTACCTGAAAAATAGGTTAAAATAAATTACCTACTGTTTAATCTATATATAATATTAGCAGTAATTCGCATGTTTTTATGCCTTTCAGTACCTACAACATTTCCGCCGACAACGATAGTAACAACTGAGGGTACGTACTTAATGTTATATATGCATAAAGTCATTAATAATAAATGAATGCTTTTGATTACATTATTATATTGCTTTGAAATGTGTTATAATACATGCGCTACAATCTAATATTTACATATGCAGTAAATACTATTGATTATACTTGTCAGTACCTAGAACACTATCGCCCACTACATCAATGAAAACTCATTATTATGTTATATATTATAAAATTTATCAATAAAAAACTAAAAATTTCGATTTTCATTGAATTATACCTTTGAATTATGTTATAAGAAATAGCTACTGTTTAATTTTTTCTATAAGCAGTGAATCACATTTTGTTTTTACCTTTCAGTACATACGACACTACCGCCAACAACGTCAGTGACAACTGAGTGTACGTTATGAAATCATAAATATGTTTAAATTATTCTAAAAGTGATTAATAATAACTGAATGTTTTGAATTTCATTGTTATATACTTTGAAATGTTTTGCAATAAATTAGTTACTGTTTAATTATTATTTATATACGTACTAAATAAATTTCATTTTATATATTTCAGTACCTACCACACTACCTTCGACAACGTCATTAACAACTGAGGGTACGTACTTATGCTTAAGGTTATTAATAATAACTAAATTTTTGGATTAAATTAATATATTGCTATGAAATTTGGTATAATACATGAGCTACTGTTTAATATTTTCATATACATTAAATCCCATTATTTACACTTCTCAGCACCTACAACACTACCACACACTACATCAGTGACAACTGAACGTACGTTCTTAACTTATTAATATGTTATATATGCTAAAAAATATCAATAACAATTTAAAATTTCAATTTTCATTTATTTACACCTTTGACTTATTTTGTAAGAAATTAGCTGCTGTTTATTTTTTTTATAAACAGTGAATTACCTTGTTTATACCTTTCAGTACCTACGACACTACCGCCGACAACGTCAATGACAACTAAAGGTACGTTATTAAATCATAAATATGTTTATATTATGCTAAAATTTATTAATAATATTTAAATGTTTTGAGAGTCATTCTTATGTACTTTGAAATGTGTTATAAGAAATTATTTACTGTTTATTAATTACATAAGTATTAAATAATTTTTATTCTATACAACCTAGAACTTACAACACTACTGTCGACAACGTCAGTGATAACTGAGGATACATAATTAATTCTATTTGTTAATAGTTATCAATAATAACTAACCGTTTCGAACTTCATTGTTTTATATCTTTCAAGTATGTAAAGATAATTTAGATACTGTTTAATATTTACTTATGCAGTAAACCACATTTTTATACTTCTCAGTTCCTACAACACTACTGCCCACTACATCAGTGACAACTGATTTGTTAATAGTTATCAATAATAACTAAACGTTTCGAACTTCATTGTTTTATATCTTTCAAGTATGTAAAGATAATTTAGATACTGTTTAATATTTACTTATGCAGTAAACCACATTTTTATACTTCTCAGTTCCTACAACACTACTGCCCACTACATCAGTGACAACTGAGGGTACGTTTTTAATCACTATTATGTTATATATGATAAATGCTTTTAAAAATACCAAAACTTACCAAAAAATACCACAATTTTGTAAGAAATTAGCTGCTGTTTATTTATTTTTTTATAAACAGTGAATTACCTTGTTTATACCTTTCAGTACCTACGACACTACCGCCGACAACGTCAATGACAACTAAAGGTACGTTATTAAATCATAAATATGTTTATATTATGCTAAAATTTATTAATAATATTTAAATGTTTTGAAAGTCATTCTTATGTACTTTGAAATGTGTTATAAGAAATTATTTACTGTTTATTAATTACATAAGTATTAAATAATTTTTATTCTATACAACCTGGAACTTATAACACTACTGTCGACAACTGTCAACAACGTCAGTGATAACTGAGGATACATAATTAATTCTATTTGTTAATGTCGACAACGTCAGTGATAACTGAGGATACATAATTAATTCTATTTGTTAATAGTTATCAATAATAACTAAACGTTTCGAACTTTATTGTTTTATATCTTTCAAGTATGTAAAGATAATTTAGATACTGTTTAATATTTACTTATGCAGTAAACCACATTTTTATACTTCTCAGTTCCTACAACACTACTGCCCACTACATCAGTGACAACTGAGGGTACGTTTTTAATCACTATTATGTTATATATGATAAATGCTTTTAAAAATACCAAAACGTTACTAATTTCATTATTTTATGCCTTTTAAATATGTTATAATTTATCAACAGTTTAATATTCACATAAAGCAGTAAGTAACATTTGTACAATTATAAAAACCTACAACAACAAAACTGCGACCACATCTCTATGAAGATAGGCTACGCTCTTAAACTTTTCAATATGTTATTTATGCTAAAATTTATCATCAATATTAAGTATTAAGTTTTTAATTTTCATTTTGTTATACCTGAAAGTTAAGTTAAAATTAATTAGCTACTGTTTAATCGAAACATTAGCAGTAATTCGCATGTTTTTATGCCTTTCAGTACCCACAACACTACCACAGACAACGTCAGTAACAACTGAGATTATGTAGTTAATGTTGTATATGCTATATGATTAAAGTTATTAATAATAACTAAATGTTTTTGATTACATTATTATATTGCTTTGAAATGTGTTATAATACATGAGTTAGAGTCTAATATTTACATATGCAGTAAATCACAATGTTTACACTTCTCGGCACCTACAACACTATCGCCCACTACATCAGTGACAACTGAGGGTACGTGCTTAACTCATTATTGTGTTATATATGGAATAGTCACGGTAAGATTTTAAAGGTGACCCGTCATGCGTGACGTCAGCTACGCGCAATTTTGCGTTTTTACATTATCGATCATATCAGCCTAACCAATTGCCCTTTCGAAATCGTATTAAGTGAGCATTAACTTCGGGTTAATGTTGAATGTACAGTACCAAAATTTTAAAATGCTTGAAATCACTTTTTGACAACTTTAGAGCACGTTTCAGGCCATTTTGAGCATTTAAAAGTTTTTTGAAATTTTCCACTACGGGCGCGCATTTTTACGCGTGCAGCACGTACGGAAGCTAGACATTACGTTTTTTCACATAGTCTGAGTTCCTGACATTGTTTTCACAAATTTCCATTCTTTTCGGTCATCTTATGGCCAATAGCAATGTCGTACGTGCGCATCAAACATAGGTATCTTTGCGCGAATTTGTGCCGATATACAGTGAAAATATGCTAAAATCAGGCCTATTGTTAGTCAGTTATATCTCCTTAGGATGAAAGGTGACCCCCAATTTTTATTACATTTTCTGAAAGCACATAGTTGTAAATATGATTTTATAGATCATAATGGCTGATCGGACATCATATTACCATCTGAATTTTTAAAGAAAGTGAATTTTAGCTATGACGTCATTTTTGAAAATTCTCATTTGAGCGTATCTCGCTTATCCTTGATCGGTCGTCTTCCAACTTTGATTATGTTATAGCTGAGACAATTATCTTTCATATATGACTTCGTTTTACATTTTGATGAAGTCAGTATTTTCAGAAAAATTGTTTTTTCTGAACCCCCACATCTTTCTTTTCTGAAAACGTTGATGAGCCCATATCATCTTAACCATTCGTCATTTCTGAATCATAAGTGAGCATAATCTTCAGGTAAAGGTTGAATGTCATGTACCTTAATTTTCTGTTCGCGCTTTTTAGTGTGCGTGCGTCAAAAATTATATATGCTTAAAACCATGAATATTTTTAATCAGTTATAGCTCCTTAGGATGAAAGGTAACCCCCAATTTTTATTACATATTCTGAAAGCACATGAGATGTAGATATGATTTTATAGATTATAATGGGCTGATTGGACATTGTGACGTCATCATATTGCCATTTGAATTAGGAAAAACTGGATTTTTATTTATGACGTCATTATTGTTATACTCGTTTGAACGTATCTCGCTTATTCTTGATTGATCGTCAATTTCTTGTGCCATTACCACAAATACGTTGTGACGTGCGTGTACGGTAAAATTTGGAAATTCTCAATATCACGTTTCAGGTCATTTTCAGTATCCCAAAACTTTCTATATTTACTTTTTATTTACGCACCGTACGCTCATTTCCACGCGCACTGCACGTACTGAAGCTGAGAATTACTTTTTGTTACATGTTTTGGGTTCCTGACACTGTATTCATAACAGGCGCGCCACATTTATCAAACTAGAATTCAGCTTAAATTCGTCTTAAGTACATTTTTTGCTTAAGTGAAATTTATTAATATTGCTTAGCTTAAAAATTACTTAAAATTAGAAAGATTGTACGTGGGCACAATCTAAGACGATTTTTAAGCCAAGATTTTGCTAAGGTTGGGTAATAAATCAGCTTAAGATATTTATTAGGAAAATCTTAACTTTTTTGACTTAAGACATTTGCTAAACTGAGATTGATAAACCCCGGCTCACAAGTAAAATTTTTGAGCCATTAACATTTGCACAGGTATCAAGACGTCCACGTATGCACGCGTAAATCTTTTCAAATGTTTAATATTACACTTTAAAAAAAAACTAACTAGAGCATATTTTAGACCATTTTGAGCATTTAAAAATATTTCAACCCGCACCGCTCGCGCTTCCTGAAGGTCAAAGTTCGGCGGATCACCAAACTCGTCCTCAGTGACGAGTTCAAATCTAGATTTTCTTATTCTTCTTTCTTTCTCCCCTTTTTTGTTCGCAAGATATCTGTTCGCAAGGATATTATTAATAAGTTATTTATGCTAATATTTATTAATATCAACTAAAAGTTATTGAATTTCATTGTTTTATACCTACAAAATAGGTTAAAATAAATTAGCTACTGTTTAATCGAAACATTACCAGTAATTTGCATGTTTTTATAACTTCCAGTACCTACATGCTATATGTTTAATGTTATTGATAATATCTAAATATTTTTGATTTCATTATTATATTGCTTTGAAATGTGTTATAATACATGAGCTCCAGTCTAATATATACATATGCAGTAAATCCCATTGTTTACACTTCTCAGCACCTACAACACTATCGACCACTACATCGGTGACAACTGAGGGTACGTTCTTAACTCATTATTATGTTTTAAATGCTAAAAGTTATCAATAACAACTAAAAATTTCGATTTTTTTTTAAAAATTTATACCTTTGAATTATGTTATGCTTTTGAATTACGTTCTTAACTCATTATTATGTTATAAATGCTAAAAGTTATCAATAACAACTAAAAATTTCGATTTTCATTGATTTATACCTTTGAATTATGTTATTGATAATGTCTAAATATTTTTGAATACATTATTATATTGCTTTGAAATTTGTTATAATACATGAGCTCCAGTCTAATATTTACATATGCAGTAAATTCCATTGTTTACACTTCTCAGCACCTACAACACTATCGACCACTACATCGGTGACAACTGAGGGTAGGTTATTAACTTATAAATGTGCTTATTATGCTAAAACTCATTAATAATAACTAAATGTTTTGAATTTCATTGTTATATGCTTTGAAATATTTTACAATAAATTAGTTACTGTTTATAATTTACATACATACTAAGTAATTTTTTAAAATATTTCCCAGCACTACCGCCGACAACGTCAGTGGCAACTGAGGTTGCGTACTTAATGTTGTAAAAATGCTTAAGTTTATTAATAATAACTAAATGTTTTTGATTACATTATTATATTGCTATGAAACTTGTTATAGTACATGAGCTACTGTTTAATAATTTCATATGCATTAAATCCCATTATTTACACTTCTCAACACCTACAACACTACCGCCCACTACATCAGTGGCAACTGAGGATACATAATTAATTCATTAATACATTATATTTGCTAAAAGTTATCAATAATATCTAACCGTTTCGAACTTTATTGCTATATCTCTTTCAAATATGTGAAGATAAATAAGTTCAGTACTGTTTAATATTTACGTATGCAGTAAATCACATTTTATACTTCTCAGTACCTTCAACACTACAGCCCACTACATCAGTGACAACTGAGGGTACGTTGTTAACTCTTTATTATGTTATATATGATAAATGTGATAAAAATAGAAAAAAAAATGCTAATTCCATGGTGTTATGCCTTTTAAGTATGGTATGTTATAATTTAGCAACAGTTTAATATTCACATATGAAAGTAAATAACATTTGTATTATTCTAAGAACCTACAACAACAGCACCGCGACATCTTTAAGAAGATAGGGTACCTTCTTTAACTTATTAATATGTTATTTATGCTAAAAGTTATCAATATCAACTAAAAGTTATTACATTTTATTTTTTTATACCTTAAAAATAGGTTAAAATAAATTAGCTACTGTTTAATCTATATATAATATTAGCAGTAATTCGCATGTTTTTATGCCTTTCAGTACCTACAACACTTCCGCCGACAACGATAGTAACAACTGAGGGTACGTACTTAATGTTATATATGCATAAAGTCATTAATAATAAATGAATGTTTTTGATTACATTATTATATTGCTTTGAAATGTGTTATAATACATGCGCTACAATCTAATATTTACATATTTATGCAGTAAATAACATTGATAATACTTTTCAGTACCTAGACCACTACATCAGTGAAAACTCATTATTATGTTATATATTATAAAAGTTATCAATAAAAACTAAAAATTTCGATTTTCATTGAATTATACCTTGGAATTATGTTATAAGAAATTAGCTACTGTTTAATTTTTTCTATAAGTAGTGAATCACATTTTGTTTTTACCTTTCAGTACCTACGACACTACCGCCGACAACGTCAGTGACAACTGAGTGTACGTTATGAAATCATAAATATGTTTAAATTATTCTAAAAGTGATTAATAATAACTGAATGTTTTGAATTTCATTGTTATAGATTTGAAATGTTTTACAATAAATTAGTTACTGTTTATTAATTATTTATATACGTACTAAATAAATTTCTTTTTATATTCTTCAGTACCTACCACACTACCTTCGACAACGTCATTAACAACTGAGGGTACGTACTTATGCTTAAGGTTATTAATAATAACTACATTTTTTGATTACATTAATTTATTGCTATGAAATGTGGTATAATGCATGAGCTACTGATTAATATTTGCATATACAGTAAATCCCATTATTTACAATTCTCAGCACCTACAACACTACCTCCCACTATATCAGTGACAACTGAGGGTACGTTCTTAATTCAGTATTATGTTATATATGCCAAAATTTAACAATAACAATTAAACATTTCAATTTTTGTTGATTTATTTTTCTATAAGCAGTGAATCACATTTGTTTATCTTTCAGAACCTACGACACTACGAATAACAACTGAGGGTACGTTGTTAAATCATAGATATGTTTATAATATTCTGAAACTTTTTAATGATAACTAAATGTTTTGAGCTTCATTGTTATATACTTTGAAATGTGTTAAAATAAATTAGTTACTGTTTATTAATTACATACGTAGTAAATGATTTTTGTTTTATGTTTCTCAGAACATACAACACTATCGCCGACAACGTTAGTGACAACTGAGGGTACGTAATTAACCCATTAATACGTTATGCTAAAAGTTATCAATAGTAACTGACCATTTCGAACTTCTTTGCTATATACCTTTCAAATATGTTATGATAGATTAGCTACTGTCGTAAACTTGCTTCCTGGGAAGCATTTCATTTTAGGCAATTTTAATTTGCATTTTGACAAACCAACTAAGTCTGATGTTGCACAAGCTGTAACAACTCTTTCATCCCATAACTTTGTTCGAGTTGTTCCTTTTCCTACCCATGAGCTTGGTCGTATTCTTGATCCAATCATTATTCATTCTGAAGAGAAATCAGTCAAAACCATCCAGGACAATAACCACCCGGACGAAAACTACCGGTACTCAAAATGGAATATACCATTGTTAAAGTGGGATAGACAATGTTGGGTGGCCTGTTTTTATCAGCTTTACAATAGGATAGTTTACACTGTGACTTGCTATATTATACGCCTTTAATTCATTCATATGTTTTGACAACATGTATATTAATAATCATTGTAGATTTCAGTAATCACTGTGCTTAGTTTGCCCTTTTAATGATTTCAATACAACAATTAACTTCAAAGCTTTATGGAAATTCAAATGTAAAATTTGTACTGAAGTTTTAATACATTCAATAATGTTTTTATCTTTGTAGTATAGGTATTTCCCTAATATTTTAGTATTTTAAATTTATTTTATTTCTAAAAAGACTTATCCCTACTTCCATTAAAAATTATTTTCAATTAAATACTTCCCTTTAATAACAATACTTTAAATGTAAAAAGTCATCAATTAATGAATGTAGGTTAATAAGATCTTACTATTTTATCTTTTTTTCTAGTTTGATTGAATTGTAGTGAAACCAGTATATTTCTATAACAATCTAATTAAAACAGAATATTTTATTAAACAGATTATTTGAGTTATGTTATAAAAAACTAGCTACTGTTTATATTTACAGTAGATTGATTACTATTATTATATACATGGGGCTCCCTTCTCGGGGAATGGGCGTGCTCGTCCCTCCGTTCGCAGCTGGGGAACTCTATCTGGTACCCACGGGATATTGTCTGCATTGTTTAGCTGTCTGGAGACAGCCGTTCCCATTCGTGGGCAAAAAACATCAGCCTCCTCCTACCGGCCTGGCTCCTACAGAGGAACCAGGTGCCCACCATGTATATCAGCAACGGGGCCCGCCCCTCCGCCGCCGCCGTTGCTTTACCTTGTCGGCTGGAGGACCAGCCCGAGCGAATTGCTGATTGGTGACAGGAACAGGAGCAGAAGGGACAGCGCCACAGGATATAGCAAAGGGAGGGAATGCGACGCTCAGCGTACGCCCAGCGCTGGGAACGCACCGAAAACGACGATCACGACGCGGGAACTTAACCCTGGTCTGACTCCGCGCTTCCAACTCTAGCCCAGGCCTCTTCTTTGGCAGAAAACTAGCGAAAGAAGACATCCTCTGCCCGAAAAGAGGAGCAGACCAAAACCCGGTCAAAAAGACAAAAACTGCCGCACCAGCAGCATGGGCAATAGAACTGAACTGATCAGAATTAAGGGCAATACCCGCCCGAAGGAAAGCAATGGCATCAGGGACAAGAGGTGGGCTCGCGTCGGCATCAGACAAGAAAGACAAGGCAAAGCCAGCCCCATTCACGGCGCGAATGCCCTCCCAAGCCGTGCGGTCCATAAATGACAAAGCCTCCTCGGGCGCCCTGTGCTTCTGATTTTCCCGCAATCTGCCCCTGGCAGCGCGAGGAATAGGCGGTGCCTGAATATACAGCTTGAAATGGTCCTCGGGGACCGGGAAAGCGGCCGTAAAACGCCGAGGAGCAGCAACCGGGTTAGACTTCGCTTGCGAGTTCAACCGAAGAATGAGGTTTATGTGGAGACCCACAACGGGAACTGGGTGGGCAGGATGCACAGGAGCTGGCGGCCCCCACACGCCTGCCCCTAAAGCACCATGGGACCCCTAAATGTTTCAAGAATGGCCGGCAACGAGCTAGAAAAGATCAGCACCGAGAATTAACTCCTCAGTCTTCAAATCAAGAAGCTCGGTCGAGAGTCGTCCATAGGCGTCTATTCCCCACATAGACCTCCTCCCCAGTTATATGTGATTAAATTTACGATTTTCTACCCGTAACGTGGGTTTAAATGCTCCATTGTTCGAGTTTATAGTCTATAACCAGTTTATAAAGGATTGTATTCTGCAAAAAAGTGAGAAATTCATTAAATATGAGCCGAGGTTGTCTGAATAAAATTGTAGGGCCTTGAGCATTGATTACTGCATGATGGCGGCCGCTCCCACCGTGGAGGAAAACAATGAAACCGCTGTTAGGTCTGGTTCAAGTCAGTCACATGTGAACACCGGCTATCTTTATGCGATTGACAACGATCATATATTCAGAGCTGTTTCATGTTCATGGATGAGTATTTTCATGTTCATGGTAGAGTCAATAATCACTCCAACATTACGAACATTACGCTTTATCAGTGGCGTAACAGGCTGTTGGGGGGCCCTAAAAAGTAACCTATGAGAAAAAACAGTTTCAATGGAATTTTGAGACTAACAATTTTACTAAAATAGCCGCAGTGAGGGTAGCCTTATATCCGAACGCTTAGAAACTGAATGCACACCACATAAAATGTTTTGCACAAGAAAGGAGCTACATGGTTCAGGAAAACCGGCAAGTTTGTGGATAAACGCAATCCTGGAAATAGTTAAGAAATGGTTTTTGGTGCATATCACGTGCTCTGCATATGCGCGACAAAATGACAAATTGTAGCTGTGGAAATGTGAAGATGAATTGGTTTCCTAACCTAACCGTACGCTTTTATAGTTGCTGGAGCCAACGATGAACAGATGAGCAATGTAGCTTCTCTGCTAAGTGCCATGTCAGTCATTGTAGAACACTAAAAATCTGTGAAATCGATTAAATACAAATGCATTGTGCAGAAATTTCAATAGGAGGTTTATGGACAGACAGGATGAGCTCTAACCTTTTTGTAATTTTTTTCCCGAGACAGATGGACTGCTAAAACATTGTCAATCCCGGACTTTGGTGCGCTCGGAATTGAATATTAGACCAAAGGCACACACAAACTAGTCACTGGATACGTCGTAAAAGAAGTTTGTCCTTAGAAATGTTTTGTTTATCATTGAAACTACCGCCTCATTATAGCAGTGAAACAGAATTCGGCGATTAGCAAGTTCAGCGCCCACATACTTCATTCGCAATAACAGGGAAAAAACACGGCAACAGATAAATCATTTTAGTTAGACGGCTACCCGATAAGAAACCCCTTACTACTGAATACCGCAGCGCATCCTATCGATCCCACAGAATTTGTGAACAAACGTAATGTAGAAAAATGATACCAGGTCTCCTTCAGCATCAAAGCCTTACCTTTGAAAGTTTCCAGAAAAGACAACCATAGACGAAGATCGTCCATAACCTCGAGAGTTATGAACGAATAAGATGAGACAGATGCCTTGCCAATGGTAGCAGAGTTATCATAGGAAAGCCCGCCCAGGCAGGAATACGCTACATACGCAGTTAAGAAGACCGATCATTGCATGTCACGCAGCGTTACTTTTTTCCTTTCAAAAATTCGTTAATTCTGAACACCGTTTTCTCAATCCAGCACGACAGTAGACGACATTCCGTTGACACGCAGTCGATCTCTATCCCGTATATTGTAATGACCGATCTTACCACAAAGAAATAGAAAACAATTAAGCGCTGTTTGAAAAGTGTCCGAGTGTGGCGTAAATATGAAAAAGAAATCATCGAAAATGTGGGAAACATCGGCTATCTGGAACGTTACCTTCATTACTATCTGGAACGTTACCTTCATTACGTAGACTAAAGCTGTGCTGAAGGACTCGAAGATGTTACAATAACGACTTGCACCTATCGGTAAACAACGGTCAATAAAAATATTTTCCCGCCTTTGAAAAGCCCAACAAATAGTACCGTAATCATCGGGATGAATTGGAATAATTCTAAAGTCATCCTCTATGTCGGTTTTTGACATTAGGGAACCCGTTCTTCAAGTCTAAACTAATTACATTATCAATTTTGTCGTAAGTTACATGAGAAGCATACTCTGTAATACCCCGGGGATACGAAAGTTCTTGAATTATCCGAAATTTCCCGGTTTCTACTTTAAGGACTCCTAACGGGGAAGCGACAAACTTTTTAAATTGGCGGGGGTGGGGTGTTTAAAAGGGCCGGCTACTCTTCCGATACTAAACCCTTTCGATATAAATTGCGGGTAACACCTGAAACAGGAGGGTGGGAGCAAAATATACGAAACCCACATGTAAATCCCTCGATTATATCTGAAAATCCACTTGGATTATAACCTAAAAGAAACGTCTGAGCTCACTTACTGTGACTGGCGTTGGAAGGGGCATTGGGTGTATACCGACGTGGCGCACTTGTTGGAGTGTAAAGGTGGGCTTTTTCCTATTACACACTGTTTTAGTGTAGGGGAACCGACAGTCGGCACAGATATGGGCGCAGATACATTTGCTGACCTGGCAAGGTTTCCCGGCATTAAATTTGAAGCCCTTGCCGTTGGTCACGAGAATTATTTTGCCCCTAAGTGTGCAGAATGTCCCAACGAGGCCAGCTTTAACAAAAGCTCTGAAAGTAGCACGTCCCGCTTTAATGGGTTGCCCTGCCTGGCTTTCCTAAAACCCTCATCATGTGCCCGCCAATTGACATTATCAAGAATTAACGAATTCCATAGTTATATTTTTCAATGTAAATGGACATATAAATAGTGACTATCCACTCAGTTGTATTAAGCAATTTCTCCCTACTGTTGTCGCTATCGACTTTCAATAGCTTATCTACAATTGTCAGGGAGACATTATTTGTCTCAACGTCATTACTGACAAGCGCAGGGAAATCGACGTTCGACCAAATTTCGTTTTTGATTGCCATGGTCACACTGTTGCCCGGTGCTATTGAGTCTGCCATGGTAAGTTGATTACTACTGGCGTGCTAGTGGAAGTCGTCGCTTCAGAAACATTTTCTACTTGCGGGAGAGAACTCGACTGTATGTTATTCATTTTCTGAATAACTCTCGCAAATTCGACAGCCAGCTTAGTATAGTCAACTTCAATGATCGGTGTCGCTTTGGTATTTCTGGTAGTCTTTCGTTGGGCAACCTTAGTTCGGGCAAATTTGGGAAAATAGTACCTCTAGATTGCTGGAAATGACACTCTTATATTATAATTCATCTTCATCGATTTAATTAATAGCTGAGATGTTCCATAAAAAATAAAACTGAATTGTCTATGAGGTATTTAATTTACTTTACTTACTTCATGTGCTGAAAACCAATCATAATACTATTATTAACTATTATCATCATTACACGCTATTTCAAAGGCACGCGCACGAGTCGTGTACTATACGTAATCCAGAGGTTTGTGGCCAGAGATACCGGTTGTACAGCGCTCTTTCATTCCGTTAAAACCTGGGTCATTTATTTATGGTTAATTTCTACAATTTTCAGGCATCTTCTTGACTTACAAAATTACATTGCGGATGAAAAATAAGGGGACCATCCCTCCCACTCTAAAAATATATAGAGGAGTTGTCCCTCGTGATCTGCGCCCATGGGCTTTTTTGGGAGGGGCGTCCCCTCCCATTTGAGATTTTTTTTTGGAATCATTAGACGGCTAGGCGCGCTTAGAAGACATCGGAAAAGAAGTTAGGCTTAAAATAGAAAGTGTATGTTTTACCTTGGTAGTCTACTACAAGTAACATAACACATAAGTAGGACACACACAAGAAGACGAATGACCATTTTTATCAGGGCCACTGAAGGGGGGGGGGAGAGGGTGGCTAGCCAGTACCCTATTCTCCCCCTAGATCCGCCACTGCTTCTGACTTCTGAGGTGTCTTTTAATGTCTTCTTTTAAAGTTCTTCAAAATCAAGGTTTTCCCCTCTTGAAAACGATTCTATGAATCGATTAACCACAAAGAGAAAGGGGGATTCGGCTAATGAGTCCTTAAAAGGTAGGCTTAGAATTTTTTTTTTTAATTTTTTTTTTTTGCCCAAGGGAGGGAGTCAGGACCACTGATCCCCTTCCCCAGATCCGCCAATGTGTAATCTCCCTCTTTCTTTTCTTGCATTCAGGGACGTATACAGGGGGGAAGAGAGCAGTGGGAGCCGCGGCTCCCCTCCTTTGTACACCGTGTTAACATTTTAAAGCTTGTTCTTGCTAGCCAACACAAATTCTTTCCAAGGATCACTTAAAATAAATACTTCTAATCTATGTAAATATGCATCAGCACACGTTACACATGCCTACTATAATAACACATAGCGTGATTTAAAAAATCTTAAATCCATACGTACTAGGCCAGGTCTTTCAGATACAGAAATGTGATAGTGTATGGTTCAGTTTGGTTTTTATCGTTTTTCAAGCTCTCAAAGTTTTATTTCAATACTACTGTACTATTAGTAGTAATAATAATAATAATAATAATTATGATGATAACATTAATAATATTAAAAAGTGAAGAAAATTGAGCTAAAGGCGAAAAAGTAAGTTGTGATTTGTTGATCACAATTATTATAGTATAGTTAAAGCTTAGTAAGCTATAGTTAGGCCTAAGTTGTCTTGGATATTAAGTAGTTCCCAGATAAAAGATTATGAGAAATTTGTTGGCGCTTCATTTTGACTATATAATGGTAATATGATGATGACGAACTTCACTATTTAAAAGCGTCCTTTCCGGCCACCTAGAGGTACTATTTCCTCAAATTTTCGCACCTGAGCCCCAACCATGGTGGGGCTGAGGTGGTTGTCAAATCACGGCTTTGAAGTATATAAGTACATACGGTACTCGAAACAATGTTTATAAGATTTCTATGGTTGCCGAAAATCTCTGATAAAAGATCATGAGAAATCTGTTGGCGCTTCATTTTGAGTATATGTATAATGCCGTAGCTATTGGCACAGTTGGACAGTCCCACACAATTTTTCTATTGGGTCCACAAAAAAATAGGTCTAAATTATGCTGTTTTAGCACAAAGTGAGTCCTTTTTTCGAAAAATGGGTCCAGATTTCTCATATTTTGCGTAAAATCGGTCAACTTTTAAGAAAATTGGTACAGATTTTTCATATTTTTGCATAAAATGGGTCCACTTTTAAGAAAATGAGTCCACGTTATTTGAATTTAAGAGTAAAGTGGGTCCACAATGATATTGTTCCGCACTGTTTGAAAATCCTGGCTACGGCATTTTATATAACGGTGTGTGATGATGATGAAATTTACAAAAAATGTCATTTTCTGGTCATCTAGAGGTACTATTTCCTCAAATTTTCGCACCTCACCCCCAACCATGGTGAGTCTGAGGTGGGTGTCGACTCACGGAATGTCCCCCAACCCCACCTCCACCTTTCAAAACAGATTGCGCCCTTTCTGGGTAAGACATTAAACTACATCGAGTCGACACCTAACTCAGAGTAGATTGCGCCCTTCCTGGGTAAGACATTAAGCTACATCGAGTCGACACCCGACTCAGAGTATGTCTTAGTGACTACTGATGAGGTGGGAGAGCATAAATTTGTTTTTAGGATGTGATCTGGTTTTACATGCCCATTTTTCGTGATTATGACTATTTTGGATAAAGAATGTTTTGAGCAGTGGTGGATTGAAGGCCCCTCTCCCTAAATTTTTTTAATGGAAAAAAAAAGAAAAATATAGCCCCACCCCCATCCAAATTAAATGGTGCCCTAATCATAAATCATCATGTGTTTCCACTCTACAGCTCAAATCATGTCAACAACCCCAGTCCCAGGATTGTTTGGATTATTGACTTGCTAAAAAAAAGGGGGCGCTTATTCAAACGGGACGCTTAAGGAAATTTTCACGTTAGGAGGGGCGGTTATTCGAGAGGGGCGGTTATTCGAGAGGGGCGGTTATTCAAACGGGGCGCTTATTCGCGCGAGTACGGTATTTCCATACGCGCCCCCTCGATTTCCACTCTGTTTTCATAAGCGCCCCTCAAAAAGTGCTAAAAAATATTTTAAGCGCCCGGGCGCTTATTCGCGCGAGTACGGTAACTATCAGTATACATCATTTTAGAGATGTTACAACAGTCCCAATGTAAACAACAGGTTAGTTTAAAAAGTATTGATGAATGAAAAAGCAGACACCAAAATTTAATTTGTTTTAAAATAGATTATATAAATTACATCAAAAACTAACATTTTTTCCATTATTAATGCTTTATTATATATACATATATATCTATATATATATCTATATATATATACATATATATACACATATATACATATATATTTACACATATATACATATATACATACATATATATATATATATTTGCTGTATTTAAAGCCTTATTATCTACTTTACAGGTAAGTTTGTGATTATTGAACAGGAAACCAGTAGGCCTATAATAAATGCGATTGTTTTTACGTACATTACTTCAAAACAAATACAATATTGTTTAAAAAAAAAAACAATTAATAATACATCTAGGATGAAATAATAAGTATTGCACACTAAAAATTGCAACCAAACATTACTATCGTATGCATTTGCATCCCCAGTCCCCACTTTGAAATTTTCAAACTTTCATTTAGCTTTAATGCCCCCTCTTTCTTTAACTCTCTTCCCTTAAATATCCGCAATGCTTCTACTTACTCCTCCTTTAAATCGTCCCTCAAAAGTTACCTCCTTCGTTCTCTCCTGTAATTCTGTTTCTTTGGCCTTTGAATTTTTGTTTTTAATTTGCACTGAGAATTCATATTTTGATTTCTACCTTATTATTTATTTTCAGTTTTATTTATTAATTTAAATTGATTATTTTCTTTAAATTAAGAGTGATTTGTTTTATAGTTCTCATATACATTGGCCTATTTTCTATTAATTTATTTGATTATTTTATTTAGGCTACTTTATTCCCTTGGTTTTTTAATGTCCCTTTTGCCTATTGTTTTTCAATATTGCTCTTTCATTTACATCTTTAATTGTAATTTAATTTTAATTTTTATATTAAGTTTTTTATTTAATTTTGAATTAATTATTTATGTAAATTTTGAATTGAGAGGTTGTTATTTATTTTACTGTAATTTAATTAGTTTAATTCGCTCTTTTCTTTCGTTTTACTTCGTGTATTGAGGGTCGCTAATGATCAGCTTCGGCTGGATGGACCACCCTCATTAAAGATTGTTGAAATAAATAAATAAATAGAGTAATTATAGAAACATATATTAATTTTATTAATGTTTTAATTTTACAGACGTTACAACAGTCCCAATACAAACAACAAGTTAGTTTAAAAAGTATTTATTAATAAAATTGGGGAGAAAATTGTATACACTTAAATATTAGTCCTTAACATACCGTAGATTATTATCCATTACATCATAAATCTTATACTGTACCATTGTTCATTATAAATATATTTTATCTATATTCTTATCTACTTAAATAAGCGCCCCGTTTGAATCCGCGCCCCTTAAAAAGTGCAAAAAATATATTTCAAGAAGTACAGTGACCAATATTTTGTAAAGAAAATACTTAAAAAAAAAAAAAAAACACCGGTAAAATGTGTTGGTAAAACAAAGTTATATAGTATTGTATATAGTAGTATTGTATACTCAATAATATCATAAATCTTATACCATTGTTTATTATCAATACATTTTTTATCTACTTTTTCTAACAGGCACTATACAAATTCAGCAAGTTATTATTTATTACTTTTCAAATTTATTTATTTTTGTGAAATATGAAGAGTACAATGAAATATATAAACATTCTTTTATTTGTTTGCATTTTTTTCATTTCATATACATTTATTCAATCAATGGAGGAACATAACGTAAATCATTAAATTAAAAAAATATAATTATATCGATAAGGATCAAGTTCTTTTAACACTGCAGCCAACCCCTATTAAGGGGACACCCCTATTAAGGGGATGGGGACACTTTTCTGAGTGTACCAAATGGGTAAATATTAAGGGGACACTTATTTTTTTCTATTGTATCACAATAAATACTCCTACAACAGTCTCAAAGTAAGAACAAAATTCAATCAACTTATATATTGAGACACATTTTGAGCAACTTATTAAGGAACTTTCATCGCCTTTCTAACTATAATAATAATAATTTATTTTAATTGTGCTGGTATATGTATGAATAAATTGTCCGTTTTAATGAAATTGCTCTATTGTCCTAAAGTTGTCTAAAGTCTACTACTTTACTCCTCTGTTCCGGAGGAATTTGAAATTGGAGCAATAAACCAGAATTTTCTCCCCAAATTCTTAGAGTCAATATCGGTAAGGCCTACAGCCTGTGTTACTTCGTATAAACCAATCTTGTCAATTTTGACCCTTAACCATGGGGATTTCTTTTTTTTTTTTTCGTTTTTCGTGCACATTCATAAGACTATAATTAAACAGTATTGGGAACATAAAGCTATTGTTATTTCAATTACATTTCTGCTGACCTCATATTATAAATGAATTGTATTGCATTGCAATACAATATTGGAACTGTTTACATAAATTAAGTTTTTTGTTTATCCTGTCGCCGACAAGTGTGCTGTCCTGTGTTTGTATTGCGACAATGTACGAATTGTCGATACAGACACAATGCAATACAATATATATATATATAATATGTATTGTGTCTGTATCGACAATTCGTACATTGTCGCAATACAAACACAGGACAGCACACTTGTCGGCGACAGGATAAACAAAAAGCAAACTTAATTTATGTAAACAGTTTTTTTTCCTCCGACAACATTGTCGCAATACAAACATACATTGTTGCAATACAAACAACAGGCTTGTTTTATCATTAAACAATTTTTACCAGTAATTTTAAAACGATAATCTAAAATATCACACCCCATTATATGCAATTTCAATATGGAACATATCACTCATTAGTAATAAGGCAATACTAGACCTAGCTTACATGTACATCATTCTTTTTGGCCAGACGTATATTTATTTTTACCTGATCCATTTCTAAAACCTGCCTTTTATTGCTGATGTTTTCAGAGACTACAATAATATTCAGTAATTTATTGCAATATGAAGTACTCCGTAATACTCAAAATAGCTGACAGCTATCGGACTATCGGACAGCACCATGCTGCTCATATTTTTTATTTTAACGTGAAGCACTATATTGTGATAATGATGGTGATCATGGTAAATCTTAATCATAAGGATATTATGATAACATAAATTGATAGATCATTATTTTATTTCCACAGAAGTTCTAACAACAGCGCTCTTAACAACACCAAATCGTAAGTTATGTACATTATAGTATACCGATAGAGTATAATACTTATATTCTAAAATATTACAGTGATCAAAATAGTATGTTGATATGATGTGTTATTATAATATTGTGTTCAAATTATTATTTAATACTCAATGATTATTATTCAAAATACTATTTTGATATTAAAGATAATGACGATGATGATACGTACGCACACACGTGTGCTTCTAGGACAGGCGCGTATTCCAGGCCCTGTTCTGATTGGTCAGTTGTTAAATTTGATTGACACGTCAGAAAGTTCCATTGTTGCCAGCGTACAATATTCTCCGCATTAGGCCTGTGGTTGAGCAAATTATAAGGTTGTAGCATTTTATATATTTAATTATTTGGCGGTACGGGCTTATTATTTTGAAAGCCATATGACTCATAATGAGTGACTGATTAACTAAACAAAAGCTGCTACAACAAAACGTACACATGTATATTATATGTTAATTGTATGTTCGATGATTTTTTTTTGTTTTAGCTTGTCCTGATGGTCAAGTTATATGCGGTGAATCAGACATGTGTATCGATGAGGGATTTCTGTGTGATGGGTTTCCCGATTGTGACAACCTCTATGATGAGTCAGCTGATACATGCAATGGTAATTTATTTACATTGACCTTACCTATAATCGTACCAGAAATAGGTTATACACAGGTGCTAAAAATATATGTGCAAAACTTAACACGATTAAGGAAGCGTATGTAAATTAAAGCTCATAATTAAAGGTGCATGTACTATTTTTGTGAGTAATATTATTGTAAATACACATTTTGATGGTAAGAAATCGATTAGTTATTAACTAAACATTATTTAAATTTCCATGACAAAATCAAACTTAATGATCAAAACTTGATCATAAATAATAAACTTTCTTGTAGGTAACTATTCAGACGATCTCGAAAGGCTATTTAAAATTTTTAACTCTTGTTAATATTTTTATAGTGATCCGTTTCACTGCACTTTGAGTCGGCATTTCAGCTAATTTTCAGCATGCAATATATGTTAAATAATTTGATATTACAGTATGTTCATTAAACCCGGGCACTCACTGCGTCGTACGAACGTCGCACGACGAATCCAACTCCGCTCCATTGTGAGCGCTAGATTACGCGACGCCGTTTGCCGATTATCGGTGGCAGTCTGAATGGATCGTCGTTGAAATGATCCGTTGCGCGTGCGCCGTCGCATTGCGTTCTGCACAATCGCGTCGAATGACGATCGTCAAGTTTGTGGCCGGCAGCGATATTTTTTTTTTTTACATGCTAGCCTAGTGAATTTCAAAAAATATTAAAAACAACAGTCTGGTCGTCACATGTCATTTCACAACAAATTTTAGCAGTATTAACCTTCTACGAATTGATCTTATTCCAGTCACGTGCCCGCCCTCATACTTTAGATGTCCATTTGGCCTATGTACATATGATGAATACACTTGCGACGAGTATCCGTACGATTGTCTTGATAACTATGACGAATCTCCAGAACTCTGTGAAGGTAATTTTTTGTGGTATAGTTTTACATTACATTATGTTATTATATGGTCAACACATCTTCTATGATATGAACAAAACAGAATATCAATGAATCAGACAATAATGCATACTTTTGTTTGCCCCCTTAGTTCCTTGATGCGGAAGGATCAGTAGGATTAATTCAATAAATAGCCCACAGCGCACCTATCATAAAGTATATAACTTGGGAAACAATGTCCTTGGGTTATGTTTTTATTGGAATTAAAGAGTTTAATAAGCTGTGATTTCTTAATTAACAATGAAAAAGCAAAAAAAAAATGGTCAATGATTGACCTTAACAAAATAAAAAAATATTATATTGGTTAAACTTGGTGAAAACAATTTCACCATATTATAGTCTGAAGGGAAACTATTTCGAAAAAATAATGTAGCCTATAAATATTGTATATACACTGTAGTGTTTATAAAAACAAGCGAACAAACTTTAAAAAAATAGGCTTAAACAAAAGATTGACCTTTTATTATATCCTTTATTAAAATGACAGAAAACAAATAGAAAAAAATGGCATGGTAATTGTACACCTTGACCGATGTGCATAAATTTCAAGTCAAAGTAAAAATAAAAAAAAATAAAAAAAAAAATGTTAAAGATATTTTAAGAAGCTATATTGAACATATCTTTACAAATTATACTGTGTATGCCGAACTTATGAATAAAAGTGGGACGACCCAACAAAAGAGAAAAAAAAGTATATAACTTATCGAGGCTTCTACACATTTAATTCTCATTTTAAATGCACGGTTACCAAAATTGATCAGAGAAATAATATCAGATTTTTTTTTGACAAAAATATTGGTCATGAAGTGCCGATGGTGACTCATGACATGATGTCATCATGGCCATATTTATGCATGTCACGTGTTTTTGTCAATAAAGATTGGCAGGCGATGATTTTATCACCATAACAAGGACAGCTTCATTTTTTGTTTGATAGGAAAGTGTCCAGTACCCGACGCACCAGAAAATGGTGATCTACTCGAATCATTTGCCTACACATTCTATCGGAACGGAACGACTGTGGACTTTGTTTGTAACGACGGATACACTTTGCAGGGATCCAAATCGAGTACCTGCTTTGACGGAACATTTTTGGACATTCCAACCTGCCATGGTATGTTGAAGCGCGGTTGATGCAGCGGTTGTCTTCGAATTACATTATATTATTTTACTCTGTTCTATGCACTAGATTATAGGCCTATTCTATATTTATGGCTAAATATGAGTACCCCTTAGAAAGCATGCAGTGAGGACGTCGTACATTGCTTATGGTTTGAATTTTCTTTGTTGTCATCATCATTGTCATCATAATCATCATCACCGTCATCATCATCATTATTTATATTTAAATAGGTAATGTATAATTATGCGTATGCTTACATATTGAATAAAACATGTGAGTGATATATTACATTGTTTACTGATGTATTTATGTGTTTATAGAAAACTGCATTTTGCCAACTCCACCTGTGCATGGATATGTATCAGGATCGACTGTTCACGGTGAAAACATCACTTTCAGTTGTGAAGGTGGATTTAGACCAGATGTAAATAGTATTGTGACTGCGGTATGTATGGATGGACAGTACACAACAACTACAATCATGTGTAGAGGTAAATTTATGTATTCTCACTTTTAAGTCTATTTTAAAATGACAACCGAATACAGGACAAATGAAGAATTACATTTATTCTAATTTGGTTTCAGATATAAATGAATGTATGGAAGAAAGTGACAGTTGTTCCGTCAATGCTGCCTGTATTAACAAGCTGGGCTCATATAGATGCGAGTGTAACTTTGGATATAAAGGCGATGGGATTTTATGTGAAGGTTTGTGATTTTTAGTGCAGGCCTATCATTGGTTTCACACATAAATGTCATGACCTCTTAGAAAACGTAAAAGTAGAGCCGTAGAAACAGCGTACGTCGATTAACTTTTTTAATTACGGATCACATGATTTTTTTTTATCATGCCTACGTAGTTTTAAGCATTATGTCTTCATATCTGACTTAAAAAAGAGGCAGCAATTTAGTTATATTTATTTTAACTCCAGTGTAATGTTAATAATTTTAAAAGGTAGATGTACTTATAGACGACTTTTTTTAGTTTTTAAATCTGTTGTTTGAAAAGTAGTACTGTAGACTGTTTACTACATGGAATTTAAGCATTTATAAATGCCAATTTTAGAGCTTGATTTTTATGTCTCGTCTCTGCGTCAAAATGGGAAGTCTGGCAATGAAAGATTCAAGCAAAATAATATTTCCTATCCTCAACAAAGATTATATTTTCCACCATTTAATATCGACTTGTATTTCATAATTGAAACACAATGTCAAAAGCATAGAGGGACCACATACATGATATGCTAGTACCATGTACACGTGACTTGCAGCAGATTAAGGGTGGTGCCAGTGGTGGGGAAAAGGGGAAAAGGCTCTCTGTCGGGGAAAGCTGCCCCATTCCCTCCCCCGTGAGCGCGAAAAATACTCGGAGAGAAGAACAATTATATGCTTTTTTTTACATATTAGTAGACACTAAAATCGATTAAATAAGCATTTGACCGAGGCCCGACTACACACCCACTTACGCTCTCGTATTTGAATCTCCCCCTGCTTTCTCCGTTGGTGACCTTGAACCCGCTGTTGGGCAAATCCTGGCACCATCCCTTACCCATTTTGCTAAATACATTTTCTGTCCTAATCGTCAAAGTTTATGTACAATCCTGATTTAAACTACAGTCGAATTTTATTAATTTGCTTGTTCAGATATCGACGAGTGCGCAAATGATACGGACACATGTGCGCCGTTGCCTGCAGGATCATGCGCAAACACAATAGGCTCATACAATTGTTCCTGTAATGAGGGATATCGAGGAGATGGAGAGATATGTATAGGTAATTTTATCATTTTTAATTTTGCTTAATATTGGGGTAGGAGGAGTACTACTGTATGTTGATGTAAAAACTGAAATACATTATTTTAAACCACGTAAATGCACTCAAAATATAAAAGTTTTAGACTAACTTGTATAAAATATAATTCCTAGTTTCGTCTACGCTGTGGACTTCATCATGAGACAGTCTGCTGATGAAGTCCACGGTGTGTGGACAAAAGCTAGAGATTAAATTTTATACAGTCTTAAATGTGCTTCTGTCATTTCGTTCATATTGTTCTACAGCAGCCTAACGCAGCTACACTTTTTATTCTTATAGAGAAAGAGCTTAAGCCAACTGAATGTGATTCATCTGTGTGTTATAATAGACCTGTTATTTTGTACTTTTCTAAATTATTCGAGATATAACGTAACTTTTAAAGAAAGAAATATCTCTTACCTAAATATTTTTAATTAATTATTAGAAATCGTGTTATTGCCGTTTGGTGTTGAAAATGGGGACACAAGCCTTAGGCAGGAAGTGGGTTTTGGTCGTGACGTCATTTCACCAAACATCGAGCCACTTACCGGTTTTCCGTTTGGAAGCACATTCTATTATAACATATATGTAAGTATATAATCGCCTTACTGCTATCTAAGTATGACATAAAATTTTTATAGATATTTTAAAGAAAAATATATTCTTAAAAAACTTACTGAATTTTCTAAGAATTTGGTCCCGAGGCCGAGTACATTTGTTGAGCAGGAAGCGAAATTCATGAGAGGAAAAGTCCTTTTTACTCCGGTTCTACTCTTAACATTATATTTGACATCAACGTTATATTTGATATTTAGTGTTTTACTAGACCGCTGGGAAAGAATTAGAATAAAGAGAGCGAACCAGTTAGTGATTAGAACAAAAAATAAATAAAATAGGAAAAAAATGTGTTTATACCAGTTCACAGATAACGGAGTGGTCGTATTGTCAAGTGTCAATGCCGAAAAGTTTTCGTATCCTCATCCTGTGATCGGTGGCTTCCAGCCAAGCACTTCTGAACAGATAATTGCACCTTTCTGGGCTGATGCTGACATGTCCTTAGAGTTTGGAGGAGATGTGTTTTATCAGGTTTGATATGTTTAACAACTTCGATTCGTTGTTTTAAATTCAAATTCCTTACTCCCTCTCTTTCCAATTAAGGATTACCTTGATATTCATTTTTCTCTTTTTATGTAGGTTCATCCGTATTGTATTTTATTTGTGTTTATATGTTTACATTGTTAACGATATAATACACTGAATCAAATTACAAAACATTATTTACATTTTGACCTTAGCATAGTTAATATATACATATAGATAAAAGTAAATTGAGAAATGTATTTATACACGAGTCTTATAGGTCTAGTATCTGTTATTTCGTTATAAGAAATGACTATGATGTGATCTACTGTAGTGCCCTTGCCAAGTGCTGTTAGTACATTTACTTTGTAAATACAAGGAAGTGAAAACTAATGGTTAATACACATCTCCTGTTACGTTCCAAGAATGATGTTTTAGAAAATTGCATTGAATCCGTATTTAAGATTATATGTGTTCCCAAAGTAGATCCGCCTATGTATATAGGAGACTTGCATTTTCTTTTACCACATGATACGTTGGGCATATTAAATGATTACTGTTGAAGGGTTATGAATATACTAAATGGTGTCCATAATATTTTCAGATTATAAATAAATATTTTTATTGTGACTGAACTCGGTTATACCATAAAACGCAATTTGCGAGGCATTTTCACAAATCGAACTAGGCCTAATGTATTTCAATGTTTAATGTTTTAATAATTTACATAAACATTGATATTTATACTATAATTTGCCATAGCTCTGATTGCATAAAGGTGCATCGAGTAGACGTGTATAAGCTATAGAGTAGCCTAGTGGCAGAACTTAAATTTGTAAAATAGAAGCGGTGAGGTTATTAAATCTCGCTGTGCAAGTCACTTGTGTCTTTAGGCAAGATACTTTGTCTGCGTTTGTGTCTGTACCCAGGAGTATAAATGGGTTGTGGCATTGACTGTACCCAATGCCGGCTAGCCGGCTAGCCAGCTTTTGGGACAGTTGGGACAGTTCCACACATTTTTTCTGATGGTTCCACAAATAATGGGTCCATATTTTTGAAAATTAGTCTAAATTATGCTGGTTTGCAGATTTATGCTATCCAACGACCAGAGGTGCGGTAATAACACTAAACGCTTTTAAGTATTGATTTGGAATTGGCGCTATTTAATTCTTATTAAAATTTAAGACATAGACATTTTCACTGTAAAGTGGATTATGTTACGCGATACATTTACCCTTTTTAAAATTCAAAGTGCCTGAAGGAACAAAATTGCTGATATTGATTTTGTCAAAATGTGAAGAAGATTTATAAGAAGAAAGATTAAGATTAACTTGTTTTAATATGGATTATTATCTAAACGATAGTAATTATATTCGTTTCAGTAAAGTTTACTAATGTCGTTCTTGTGTAGGTGTATAGTAAGGAAAATCCATCGGCTGGCACAGAAGAAATGCTGCAAACTGTTACAGACCAAATTAGGAATTCGCCAGTGTCAGAAGAAAATAGTTTTGATAAAACAGAATTTCAGGCTGAATGGATGTTACTTATTACTTGGTATAGACTTCCACAAGTACCTGCCTTTAGTTACCAGAACCAAGTACGTATAATTCATTTAACCATTTGCTCCCTGATATAACCAATGAAAATTTAACTTTATAAACCAAATGAGTGGTAATCATTTTTGGTTTTAAATAATGTTTTTTCAATTTCATTCTGTGCACATTTTACCGATAGTGAATGATCTGAATATTATTTATTTGTCGAAAAAAAGCATGTCAGTACTTCTATATGGCGAAAATATTTAGGCGCTACTCACTAAGCGAGGGCTGCAGGACGAAGTAGGGGTGGGTTTCGAATCTCCCATTCACTAGGTCCAGAGAAAAAAAATCATTTATATAAAAAAAACATGACTTTAACTCATTTTGCTATAATTAATCTAAATTTTAATTGCAAAATATTTATAATAAGCATCGTTAACTAATGATAGAATCTACCGTCATTGGCTATCGTATTGCTCAAGACAATCATTTTTACCAGGGAAAGAAAAATAAGGGAAAAGTTGTGGAATTTATTTTATTTTTATTTTATTCAACCTTAACAGAATCACCAAAAAAAAAAAAACAAACAAAAAAACAAAACAAAAAACAGAAAGACAGAACAGGTAAACAAGCACCTCAACAGAGCCGCCGTCACTAGTTAACAAAACACAGAAGATATTCCGATTTTACTTCATAGATATAAGGCTTTTCCTGCGATGAAGATACGAACTATTGTGTTGTTTTAATAATTATATGTGAAGTTTTTTTTTCTATATTTTCCAGTTTCTAAAGTGTTATTCTAAATCTGAAATCGGTGAATTAAAAGCAGTGTGTCGAATCTCTTTATTCTGTACATTTGTGGTAACCATGATGTAATGCAATACCATACAATCCTGCCACAAACATCTTCATGAAATTTATTCTATGGGAAACAATTCCTTCTTTAAATATACTTCATAAGAGTAGGGAGATTTCGCAACCGTACGAAAACGATAACAAATACGATAGGTCAACAATATTGTGAACGAGCTGAATGCGATCCTTATTATTATTATTATTATTATTATTATTGATCCACGTAAAAGGCATGAATGCCTAAGTTGTGACAGATATCTACTGTAGGGAAGGATTGTCTAAAAACCGTACCGTGTTCGTTATCGTTTTCAACTTCGTAAGCTTGCGAAAACTTTATTATACAGTACTACTTTGAATTAAATTTACAAACGTATGTGCTTAACTTTAAAGTTAACCTTTTATGTTTTGAACATATTTTATAATTTTGACATTTTCTGGTTTTAGAAATAAAATTAAAAAGACCATTGATACTGGTTGCAAAGGAACAGATACAAGAGTTTAATTAATTTTTTTCTGTTATTTTCAGACAAATACTTTCCAAGCTGTACTAGTCACGGATGGTACATTTGGCTTTACTCTATTTAACTATCAGATTAACGAAATGAATTGGGATGCAGCTGTATTAGATCCAATGGATGTTATCATCGGTTACAATGCTAGATTTAGAAGCACTATTGACAATGTCAACGCACAGTTAATTTCGTCATATTTTCCAAACGTGTTATCAAGGTATCGTCCTGAT
Source organism: Anneissia japonica (assembly GCF_011630105.1). Taxonomy (NCBI): domain Eukaryota; kingdom Metazoa; phylum Echinodermata; class Crinoidea; order Comatulida; family Comatulidae; genus Anneissia; species Anneissia japonica. The sequence goes on from NW_022753199.1 coordinate 259,247, forward strand.
CAGATAGATGGAAACTCAGGCTTAAAGGCAAGGTGGATATATCGTGTTGAGAGAAATTATCCATGGACAGTAAACACCAGACAATTGTGCCTCAATTGGTATTCAACAGAGCCCGATCCAAGTGAATGGGACCATCGATTAGGAACTTGTCCTTGCGCCTTCGGTCAAGGGAGAAGCGATGGGGGTTTTGGAAATGGAGTCCGTGGGAGGCAAAGGGCAAGAAGAACAACAACTGTCAGCTCCAGTCCATTAGATGAGAGTCTTTTGACGGATATTAACAACTTAGATGGTATTATTATATCCGCAATGTCAGATTTGTTTGTTGCATTGTAGGCCCTTATATATCATGTAATGCTTTAAACAAAACAAACGATATCATGAAGGAGTCATGTGACTTGCAAATGAATAATTCAAAAATAAAATTAGAGAGGAGGCTTGAACCAACATATCAAATAAACATTGTGTTCTAGTCTATATACATCGCTCTTATAACTAATTATTTAACCTATGTAATATAAATTTTCATTTATTAAGATCACATTAAGGCATGTTTACACTATGACGATAAAAATGAAAAGCTAAAAAGCAATTGTTCATGAAGAGAATAAAATAAAGAAAAGAAGTTTTCACACTGCCACGACTCGATGACGATTTATGGTGTATACGATAAAAGACAATTTCACTTATCAAATGACGTCATAATCATGGGAAAACGATAAAATCTTTTATAATACAACGATTTTATCGTTTTTCCACGATTTAGCTTTTATCGTTAGTCGTTATCGTCATAGTGTAATCAGGCCTTAAGTGTAGATTGGCAATAAGATAGACATATTTACCACAAATCATTTGGTAAGATCTATGCTTATATATCTTTTGTAATTAACATTGTACAGTGTTACCAACATTGTACATAATCATAACATGATAATCTGAGATTACAAACCCTGACCATGCAACAGGCATAGTATGACCATACCGTGACCTTCTTTATTTAACCTATGTAATATAAATTTTCATTTATTAAGATCACATTAAGGCATGTTTACACTATGACGATAAGAATAAAAAGCTAAAAAGCAATTGTTCATAAAGAAAATAAAATAAAGAGAAGTTTTCACACTACCACGACTCGGTATTTATGGTGTATACGATAAAAGATAATTTCACTTATCAAATGACGTCATAATCATGGAAAAACGATAACATCTTTTATAATACAACGATTTTATCGTTTTTCCACGATTTAGCTTTTATCGTTAGTCGTTATCGTCATAGTGTAAACAGGCCTTAAGTGTAGATTGGCAATAAGATAGACATATTTTCCACAAATCATTTGGTAAGATCTATGCTTATATATCTTTTGTAATTAACATTGTACAGTGTTACCAACATTGTACATAATTATAACATGATAATCTGAGATTACACACCCCCACCTTGTTGCGCCACATCTTTGTCGATGTGCTCTATCTACTGGTTGTTGTATTATAGGAGTGTAATATTACCAGCCGTACATATCAGGTTAAATGTATCCGAGCGGTAAAGGTGCACATATTAAGTGTAAAATTAATCGAATGTATTTTGTTATTTTTATTATTTGTGCATCTATAGCATACTTTTTTTTCATAATTTATTAAATTAATTTGGATCAGCAGATTGTGAGATATATGGCCGGGTAATATTTAAAAATTCTAAAATCTGCATCTTACTTCTCCAATCCATTCGCCAGACGAGGCCTAGCATAGGCCTTAAGTGGCAAGGTTATTCGGTCCAGTAGTTTTTGAGTTATGCTCTCGGAAGGACAAATACACCACATACAGACACACAGACACACACACACACACACCGACAGACGGATCTCATTGCAATAACCTCTTTTGCGGGGTGCGGGCGAGAGGCCTATATAGATCACAGAAAAATTCCTCCATACAAAAGTAAAGCTCATTGCTCAATGCAACAGGCATAGTATGACCATACCCTGACCTTCAACTGACGACATTTTTTGTTAGACCAGAACGTCAACTCTATACAACTATGTATAGTACTTGCCTGTATTGAAATACCGTAAACAACCTGTATGTAACAGTAAATATGAAAATCTTAAAATAATATTGAATCTTGAATTGCTTATTTTGACAGGGTTGCCATTCTGTCTTCAAACATCAACACCATCTCGAACTGGTGCCGGAATAAGATGTTGCTACCGTGGAGATCAATCACTCGTTGTGGGCTATGGAAGTTTTTGGCAAAGCAGTTTTGTTGAAAGGTACCAGCCAACAAGCTTCTTCGCCTTTTTAAATTGGATCTGTAAGTTGCGATTTCTATTTAATTGAATCTTGATTTTGTATTTTTGACGGTCTTGATTTTTTCCAGCTGGGCTAGCTGAGATAATCCAGGGGCGGAATTAAAGAGGGTCGAGCCCCCTTTTGGAAAGTAAAAAAAAAAATAACAAGAAAGAACAAAAAAGAAATTATTGACTGCCCAAAATGCCTCATAGCTTATTTCCGGGCGTCTAGAAAACAACAATTTCACGGTGTGGTGTTAAGTATCGATCGGTCCCCCTTTCGACTTCTCCTTTCGGACATCTTTAAATCCGCCCCTGTAATCATAGCAAACCTGAGTTTAACTCACACAGGTCCGAAGGAATCATCAATACTTCGGGCTGCGTCGTACGACGCTGTCTGAATTGGCCTTAACTCACCGGACCCCAGGCGTACGACGTTGAGGCGTACGAGTTCTGTTTGTGATGGCATAAGCATTGAGGGCCTGATAAGCAATTAGTATTATTGCATAATACTCTAGTGCAAATAATTATACAAAGGTTAGATTAATACATAAACATATCATGAAGGACTGCAAAGTCCGAAGAATGTTTTTGAATGCATTAATCTAACCCAAGTATAAGGATTTCCTCGGGTGTATAGAAAGCCCTATACACTTTATAAGTCAATTGTCAATTTAAATATATTATTGTCAACAATATATTTTAAATCAAACTGTTGTAGCAATTATTGGTTGCTATAGTGGTATCATCAGTACATTTGTGTGTGTGTATATTAAATTGTGCGTACGAGGATTGTTGCTACAGATGAAATGTACGGTGAAAATGAATAATTATGTTTAATTTGACTCTCAGATTCCTCTTTTTTTATGTCCATAAAATATATATAATCATATCATTACGGCAAGATGGTTTAGAGTATATCTAAATTATCATGATTTATATATATATAGATGTGTATAAGAGACAGATGCATCAAAGACTAATGCTGACCAACTGCACAAGAATATAAATTAGTGGCTTTAATTGGACATAGACGGGCTCGTGTACCATTTGGGGCAAATTTTTTTCACACTTGCAGATTCCTCTGCTTTGAAATATATATGTAGGCCTAGGCTAATTATAGCATTACCGTAAGACAGTTTAGGGTTAATATTACAATTCGTTATTTTCTTTTTACAATTTAGTTGAAGATCTCTTTCCGAGGTATTATTGCTGCACCGCATCTCGGGATCCATACTTCTGCGGTCTGTTTACTGAAAAACGTCCAGCAGGCTCCTGTGATGGTTATCTTCCTCCGAACACAGGTCAGATGATTTTTTACAAGTAATAAAGGGTGGATTCTTAATTTAATTTTTTTTTTGCATTTCCATTTAATTTGTTTTTTTTTCCTTTCTCATTTCTATATAAGACCTTGTATATGTTGCAAAAACGGAGTGGCAAAACAGGGGGTGCCATTGGTGATTACCCATAGGCTACTTCTTACAAAACTATCTTTATACATTAGAAGGACGAGCAACCTTGCTCCAGATTATGTATCTGAGCTTCATACTGTACTCAATATACACAAACTCACTCCATTCGCTTCGCTTCAAAACACTACCTTAAAGTTCCAAATATTGAAACTTTGACATGTCTTTCTGGCATTCGCTCTTCCACTGCTGCTAATCTTATGGAAGAGTTTAATAACGCACTGTCCCTTCAGTTATTCAAAACACGGCTGAAAACTCCTTCTTTGAGCATTTTGGCCTTTTATGCTTTTGTTTGTTTTTTTTTTACTTTAATTTGTTTATAGTTTTTGCCGTAACTGTATGGTGCAAAATATATTGCGCCTGGTAAGCAGTTACGGTCCATAAACGTTTACTACCATGTAAAATATAAATAGCAATTGAGATCACACTGAGTTATACTCAAGCCTATTTTGGATCCTCCCGAAGTCGGACCTGTATAACATGAACCCGCAAGATGCCGAAGCATTAGTATACTTTGCATTTTTGTACTGATAAGTAGTGGATCTCGTGTGTATCATTAACGGTTTATTATATTCACTGCTTAAATAGTTTATTCTCTTCAATAGATTGCAATTTTTTTTTAAATCATTTGTGTTGTCACTGAGAAAGAGCACAGGAGTAAGGAAGAGCACAGGAGTGCTCGAAATATTCGAATTTATAAGATGTTTGTGTCTATAATGTCAATGTATATGTTTCTATTTTGTATAGTCGTATTAATTGTATATAATTTTCATATAAATCATGTTTATATAATTAGGATGGATGTTTGGTGACCCCCATATGACCACACTCGATGGCTATGACTATACATATAATGGTATTGGGGAATACATATTGGAGGAGGTGATGTTAGAGGACAATCAACGATTTGTTGTACAGTGTCGAATGCAACCTCCCATTTTACAAACTGACAGCGTAGCTGGTGCCACCGTCTTTACATCATTTGTAGGTGCTGTTGATAATGGCACTAAGGTAAATAAATGTTTTCTTTTAAACTTATAATCCCATGAGATAAAAAAAAATATCTTGTTTTTTGTAGCTATTTGCATCTAGTGATATTCTTTTTATTGTGTGGTTTTGTAAGGAAAACCACTTGATAGTAGATTCAGTTCTGTTTTTGGTTTACCTCTCTCTTTTAATGTATTTATGACCCAATCATCTAGGTTTGTTTTACTGTTATAATGTATTGTATGCTTAGAGAACTAAGTTAAATAACATAAAATCGCCATCATATATTTATCATCAGCAATGCATAACTATTTGTCAAAACCTTTAACATGAGATATTTATTTTCATTGACGATGTTTTATTACAAAATTGGTATTCTTTGGTTGAAGAGAGTGCTATTTGGAGGTAATAATCGTATACAGCAATATATATATATATATATATATATATATATATATGTAT
>NW_022753199.1:264520-293491 GCF_011630105.1 Anneissia japonica
ATGTAGGTCTATATATATATGCCTTTATAATACCAATAATTGGTATATTTATGTTAATAGACGTGTATATAAATATACAGTATATATATATATATATATATATATATATGTAGGCATATATATATACATATATATATATATGCCTTTATAATACCAATAATTGGTATATTAAAATTAATAGACGCGTGTGGCTCATATTTACATGAGTAAGTGAATTAGAGTAAATGATTTGTTAAACAAACCCCCTTTTTTATCGAAGGTTGAAATGAGGATTACGGAAAATGCGTTGGATTTAGATATACTTGTAAATGGAACAGCTATAAATAAAACAGCACTTGTTGAAGGTAGGTGACCTTGTTGAGTAAGTGGGGTTTTTGAATAAAGAGGACAAATTTGATTTATTTTGAAACTACAATATAATACAATTTGTAAAACAATGACAGTTTAAGAGTGTTCACCTTTTGCACTAATAATATTGGTGCAAATTCAAATCAGCGTAGCTATTCAATATTGCAGAAAAAAATTATTGCCAGGATCTAAACGAGGGCAATGAAGTTTTATCTACTAAAGACCATCAGTTAAACCATATGTATGTACTGACTAGACTAGGTTACATATGGCCTATCATCTGTATATAAACTATAATATTTCATTGGCAGATTCATACACGAGTGATGAGGATATATCTTTTAGTGTTCAACTTGTCGACGGAGAGTTGGCTAGCGGTGGAGCCAGGTATTTGGCCTCTTGGTCAGATGGCGTATCCTTTTCAGTAGCTGTTTCCAGTGGAATGTTGAATATTGTTTTCCAAGCATCAGTGATTTACAAGGGCAAGGCTAGAGGACTCTTAGGTTTGTAGAAAAAAACCCGATTAAATAATATAATTGAATAATATCATTAATTCATTTTCAGATAATAATTATTAATAACAATGAATAAGAGATTTTATACAAATGATTAAATATAATGAACTTATTTAACAAGATGAATAACATTATGAATTATGAAAAATAATTAAAACATACAAATAATGGATGAAAATACAGTAACAGTAACTTTAGTACTGAAAATGGATTATGCAAAGTAAAAAAAAATGGTGGTATAAAATAAAATCATGAAACAAAAACAAAACTAGAAAAATAAACCAAAAAACAAAATACATCTAAACTATATTCTATTTAAAGGAAAAGGATTTCAAGAACTACAACAGCCATGCAATAAATTTGGGCCTATATATTTTTTTTCACAATCACTGCATTACTATCGTTATTATAACAGGAGTCTGGAATGATAATGTAACAGATGATTTTGTGGAAAGAGGTAAAGTTGAGCCACTTTCAAAAGAGGGTGATGTATACACTGGAGCTGAACTTTTCCAATTTGGAAATTCTTGTAAGTAGCAAAACAAAATAATACTTTATTCATATCCAATAATAAACCTGTGACATTATCAATAATGCATGTACCAGATATATCACGCTCTTTTGATTCTTTGTTATATATCAATAAAATCATCATCTATCATCATAATTAACACCATCGTCATCATCATCATCATCATCATAATAATCATCATCAACATCCATAATTTTAACCTTATTGATAATGAGCAAGTATACTGTTTTAACTTTGGTCTGGACTGGAATTATTCGGTGTAAACACCAAGGATAACACACGAAAGTCTGAAGAAAACTTACTTCGAGTGGGGTCCTTCTGTGGGTGACTAGGCAGTACACAGGGATACAATCCCTGTGTACTGCTTTTCAAAGAGTGTATTGTGTTCTCCACGGTTCAGCGCACACACAGTGGCTACCACCAGTTTAGCCGACTAAGCTAAGTTGCTCTCTAAATATTCCAGGCAATCTACTGTTTTACACCACCGAAGGTGGACAAAATTGCAACAAAAAGTTTTTTAACTTGTATTTGAAGTTTATTTTGTGAAGGAAAACATACAAAAAATCGGACAAAATCTGAGACATAGAAGTTGGATAATTTAACGAAATCTCTTGGTTATGCAAGAGAACATTCTTGATTTACAATGACTGACACTTATGATCAATGATATTTACACGTATGTATGTAGGCTTTGGTAATATACGGTAATCAATTAATAAATTGAAGTGATTTATTTAGTTAAAGTTTTAAGAACAACTGCTTTGGTACACTATTTATTTCGTGTTTTTTATTTATTAATTAATTCTACATAATTATAAGAAAATTGCGTCTCGCCTATTCTTGTATAATAAAGTTTTATAATCATTCTCTTTATTTGTACCTTTATGTTAATGAAGAAACAACAAAATAACAAAATATATTTCTCATGACTTTGCAGGGCGGATTTCAGAATCAGAATCATTATTTACATACAGACCAGGTGAATCGCACGATACAATTAATAACGAGACGTTTGTCCCAAAGTTCTTAGAAGATTTAGTAGCAGAGAATCAAGGTACAGAGTTGTACTCTAATGCAGTTCAAACATGTGGGGACAACTCCCAGTGCTTGTTTGATTCTCTGGCAACAAAAGATACCAGTACAGGTGCCAATACGCTTGAAACTAACGACGTTATTACAAACGATGTACAGGAATTAAGTAAGTGTTTTAAATAATATACAATTTAGTATCGTAGTTGAACGGTATTCGACGATAATGTATGTTCTATAACTACACTCTTTCCCTTTATGATTTCAAATGTTTTCCCTTGTTCAATTAATTTTGCTTTATTTATGTTTTTCTGATTATTTCATGTGCTATAGTTTGTATTAAGCGTAAGTTAAGCTAAATACACAGCATTTGTACAATATATAAAATGCATATGTTCAAATGAATAAATAATAAATATTATTTTTAGAGTGTCCAATGTTTGTAGATTACCGTTTACAATGTTATATCGTTGCAGTGAATTTCCCGCCTAATATCACATTAATTCAAGACGCAGATGGTGTCTTAAATGGCAGCTATTTCTATGCAATTGTTGGCGAGAATTACACATTTACTGTGGTTGCTACAGACGAAAACGGTGATGAAATTACATTCTCTCTTCTGCAGCCCGTAGCTGGAGCATCGGTTGATCCAACATGTGAGTTTCTTGCTGTAATAAATTAGGGATAAGTCATATTGTATACGCGTTTATTTGATATAGAGAGATATACACTGTATTTCTTTTTAATAATATGAATATAAATAAATACATACATATCATAAATTTATTATATTTTTTCTGACTATAAATTTATTCACAGCTGGGGTGCTTACGTGGACCCCACAAGATACAACTATGATTAGACTTGGCGTAGTCGCAAGTGATGGTGTAGCAAATTCTACCAGAGAATTCTTGACATTGTTATGTGACTGTAAAAATGGTGGTACATGTAATTTCGGAACAGTGGATGATAACTCAGATATTTTAGATGAAGGCTTTGCTGTAAGTAATGGTCAAACAAAAGAAAATATTTATGATTGGAACTTTGTACTTAAAACATTTTTATTTTGTTATTTAGGGCTGTTAAAATTTTTATTAATGTTGAAAAATGAAAAATTAATGGTGACGTATAAAAAGCATGTTTACGCAATTATGAAGAATAAATCAGAACTGGGGCTTGTTATAATGATTTAATGGTTATTATATTATATACTATTATAAAAATCCTGCTGCTACGACTGTTCCAGTCAACTGATACCAGCAACTGAATTCATTATTCGCTATAGGAAGCTGCATTAACACCTGTGTAGCTCCTGTTTTTATTGAATCACAAAAAAATAACGATGATAAAGATAGAAAAAACTATTAAACAAATTGAATAAAAATATGAAAGTTTAAACCGGAATAAGGTATGTTAAAGTTCTAACGTTTAGATAGTGTTCTTCAATTGGATGTGGTCAGCGGTTGTGATAAATATTTGTTTGTTGTCATTTATACTTTATATTAAATACCGCATCTTAAACCAGAAAAGAAGAGAATAATATGAATAAAGGAAGTAAAGATGGGTAGCCAAAATAAAATTATTTAAATTTAGGAACACACCCGTAGTTTAATCGTAACTCACAGGCTATCACACTAGTGCAGACGAGGTTACACCAAATCTGCCCTGATAAAAAATAACAATCAATTGTTTTGTATACAAACGCTTTCAATCATTGGCTGCTGTTCTGTATTTCTTTTATACCAAAATAGATAAAATAGGGCCTAATATATAATATAATATAAGGTCTGTCTCTTATACATCCATGTACATGTCACCCAGCATACACTGGAATAGATTGCAGCCAAGATTTTAATGCCTGTGCTGATGCTCCATGCTACCCAGGCGTTCTCTGTACAGATAATGTAGCACCAGATCCCAATGCTACATGTGCCAGCTGCCCATCTGGCTTAGTTGGAGATGGATTCAAGTGTTATGGTTTGTGTTACTGCTATTTATGTACCTTGCGGCCATCTTGGTTAAAGATGATAAACATTCGTATACTGTTTGTTTATTTGGAACAAAATTATTATTTATTACTTTTTAATAATGATATAATGAAGATGGTGGTGAAAATATTATCATCATCATCACTGTCATCAACATCATCATCCCCGTAACCATCCACATCATCATCATCAACATCAACAACAACATCCTAATCGACAACCTCGTTATCATGATCATTATTATCATCATCAATATCATCATCGCCGTCGTCATCGTCATCGCCGTTACTGTTAATTAATATATTGTTGGTTTATGACGATTTCTAATTATACTACTACAGTACTAAAAATATTTTACTGATTTACTTACTGTACATCGATTATTGGTCATTAAGTTTATACTGCTAATAATATGAAAAATGGTCATGTTCATCTAGCAATTATTAATGGAATTGTTTTCTCATTCACATTAATAATGAACCTTTCCGTTAGCGCCGCCCCTTCGATATTCTTGCAAGGTCCTACACAGTACGTAAACACGTGCGTCTATTGGACAACATGTGTTTGTTGGGCATGCTCCTATTCCTGGCACTGTTCTGGTCAATTCTTAAGTTTGATTGAGACACGTACTCCGGAAATGATTTCAATTTGCTTATACTCAGATTATGACGAATGCATGGTTAATAATGCGGGTTGCGACCATTTATGCTCCAATACTCTGGGAGGCTTTGAGTGTAGCTGTTCTGAAGGGTATTCACTTCAAAATGATTTTATGTCATGTAATGGTAAGTTAGAGTACATTGTAGTTTTTCTACCCCGTAGTAAGATTAGTCATTTTTTGTTGTATTGTTAACTATTTTCCTGCACTCGTCTCTCTTCTCCAAGTACAGTTAATCGACGATATCATTTAACACAGTACTGTATCAATACTTATGTGCTGTTTATTTGCTATTCTTGTATATAGTTTTTGTAGGTTTTTTAACTCAAAATATCTGCAAAGAAAGAAAACCACAAAATCAGTTTGATAATTTTTTCCAACATTGTAATTAAACGTATACAGTAGCCAGCTCAATTTCTAAACCGTCTTGTCATATATTTATTATATGTTTTCTTAATGGCATCTTTTCCAACTTACTTAAAACAGCAAAAGTTATTCCTATCTTCAGAAAAGATGACCCTCACATTTTTAGCAATTATAGACCGATTTCGTTATTACTGTTCCTATGATTTTGGAACGCCTAGTTTCCAACAGACTCTATGACTTTGTTATGAAACATGTATTCTTGACCCTATACAATACGGATTTAGGAAGGGTTTCTTAAGGAACCTTGCTTTAATTTATATATATGATAAAATAAAGAAAGCCCTTCAAAATATTGAATATACTGGAGGTATTTTTCTTGATATATGGAAGGCCTTTGATATCATTAATAATGAAATACTTCTAAAAAAAACTTGGTATATATGTTATTAGAGGCCTTCTTCTCAAACCTTTTACACACTACCTCTCAAACCGTCAGCAGATTACTTACTTTAATTCAATTAATTCCAAAATGTCTCAAGTCCCGTGTGTTCCCAAGGGTCTATACTGGGCCCTCTTTTGGTTTTACTCTATGTGAATGATTTGCCTAAAATTGTATAATTCATTATGTTTGCAGAGGACTCTAATATATTTTAAATTTAGTATCATTATTTAAAATTATTAAAATTGAGTTTGAGAATGTTTCAAACTTGTTCAAATCTAATAAATTATCCCTCAACATTGCTAAGACTAATTACATTATTTTTGGTTGTAAACGGAAACTTTATGAAAACTTCCGTATACTACTGTATTTGATAATAATGAAATATTGCGTGTTGAGGAAACCAAGTTTCTAGTTACTACCATCGATTCTAACTTAATATAGAAGCCCACATACATCGAATTAGTAACTTTATAGGTCAAACATTGCTATGATAAACAAATTTGAGTTATATGCCCTAAATTTTGGATAAATTACCAACATCTCTTACTAATAAACCATCAGGTGCTAGCTTTAGAACAAACCTCAAAAGCGCCCTGGTCTCTGCATATTGTTGCTAGCATCTTGATACTTTGTTTTTTGGGTTTTTTTTCAATTTTCGTTTTAATTTTTTAAATTATCATTTTTCATATTACTTACATTCATTTATTCACGATGAATTATATGTCTAATTATTGAATATTTATCTGCTCGGTGTTCTTAAAAAAATATATTAAGGCGCTTATGCTTCCTTCAACACTTTTGCATTTCCCCGCTATGTTTTACCATTACCTGTGCTGTGCTTTGTATTTTTTAAGTGTGGTAAATAAATAAACTGAAACTCATGTATAATACAAATCCAATTCAAATTAAAAACATCTTCAATTAAAGACCACTTTTCCGCGGTCCCAAATCAACAACTGTCTTTTGTTTTTATTATTCTAATTAGAGACCAAAGCTGCTAAAGACCATAAAAAACCCTGGTCCCAACAGTGGTCTTTAGTTGCAGGAAGACCTGTATGTGTGTATGTAGCAGCATTGTAATATTGCATTATTTGTTTGTATTTAGACATTAACGAATGTCTTCAAGAAAATGACTGCAGTGTGAATGCGTTTTGCACAAATGATATAGGAACCTACAGCTGTACATGTAACACAGGGTATAGTGGTGATGGAATAAACTGCCAAGGTAGGCCCCAGCTTTACAAGGATTAGGACTTTATGATATTTTCATTTTTTTTTATTTTATCGCGTAAATGAAAATAATAATATGCAATGTATTGTTATAAAACATGTGTTTTTTATAGGCTACTACACAGGTTGTATTTTACCTATAGTTGTAATATAATTTATGTAAATCTTATCATATGCCAATCGATATCAATCATCATTTTACCTGTAATGTAATTTTCTTGAATCAAAACGAACGATCTTGCGTTCTACCTACCTAATTATTGACAGTTGCCACATGATTATTAACTGTTGCTACGCGATTATTGATCATTGCTACATGGTTGTTGTCAGTCGATGAGCGCTGCATTAATCTTAATTTAAATCAATCGTGACATCATTTTTACCTGCAATGTAATTTTTCTGTAAAAAAATGAATCTGATCCTCTAGTAGCAGTGGGTACTGAAGTTATAGCAATACTAGGGGATCGGATTAATCACTAGTCACCAAGCGCAAACTAAGTGGTCTAGTGGTTAGGACATCAGGCTAGACCCCTGGAGGTCGTGGGTTCGATTCCCACCCGAACCACTTTCGAAAAATTTTGAGCTGGACATCGGAAACCCCAGGGGAGGAGGGTGGCACTGTTTGGTCGCGGAGCGGGGGAAAATTGTAACTTCATCATTACTGCTAACTCCCAAAGAGACCTCTTAATTGTGATCTACTGTATATATGTAGATGTTAATACTTTTACTGTAGCCTACAATAATTGTTTATAATCTTTATTTTGGGTTCTTAGATATTGACGAATGCATTGACATTCCTTGTGATCAATTAGCAACCTGCGAAAATGATGAGGGCTCATTTACATGCACATGTCTAAATGGATATCAAGGCAATGGCCTAGAATGTACTGATATCAACGAATGTGAAGGAAACTCATTCATATGTGACGTCAACGCAGAGTGTCGCAATACCGCTGGATCCTATAAATGCGCGTGTGTTAGTGGTTATTCCGGCAATGGAACTTTCTGCACTAACGTGGACGAGTGTGCAATGATGACCCATCAATGTAGCATTAGTGCTACATGTGAAGACACAATTGGAAGTTACATTTGTACATGCGAAGATGGGTATACAGCAACTGGAAAAGCTTGTATTGGTAAGTTTTCCACACATCATACACACACATAAGCCTATATATATTTCTCTGTTGCCTTAAATGGAATATATATATATATAGAGACATATATATACATATATATATATATATATATATATATATATAATTATTTTACGTGTCGAAGGTAAATACATCTTTCTTTAAACTGATTTATTTTTGTTCAATATTAACTTGGTTAGTATTTATTCCGTCATACTTTGAATACTTTTGTTTAGCAAGCTTGAAATCATTCTATTGTGGTGCATAGTTGGCCTTATGCCTAGGGTCATCATATAGGGACTGCAGTTTGAGGCCTTCAGGTACACTCGACCGACCGACGATCTCGATTTTTTTTTTCCATTTAAGGGCAACAACACATTTTTTTTGCCCTAATTAAAAAACAGTCCAATGTAAATATTGACAGTTATTGTATTGTCAATGATATATTTATTCCGTTATATTTTACTCAATTATCATAGCACAATAAATTTAATTGAGATGATTAATTACAAAAATAGAAACTATAAAATATAAAATCCTATAAATTATTATTATTATCACAACTACTATTAATATTACCATTACTTTTACAAAAACCTACAATTTAAACATATTTAAAAAAACTAATTGCACATAAAAAAACATTTCATACAACACTTAAATACTATAAAAAGGTTGAGTTAGGAATTCAAATATTCAATTCAGCAATACAATTCACTAATAATAATAATAATAATAATAATAATAATAATAATAATAATAATAATAATAATAATAATAATAAGATTTATTAAGCGCACATCTCCACTAAAGTGCTCAAGGCGCTTTTAATTAACAGACATTTTTAATAATATATTAAATCAGCAAAATTAATTTCTGACCATTAGCTTTCAATCCATTTTATCGTTTAATTTTTATTACGTATTAATAAGCATTGAATAAATTCAAACCATAATGTTTTTGGAAACCATTAGGCTTATTTACTGTAGAGCCCCTTTTTTACGCGGCCCTATATTTTCTCGATTTTACAATTTTTAATATTTCGCGACCTTTTGTTTTCGCGATTTTACAATTTCCAGTCATTTTTAACATGATTAGGCTTATTTATTATTTACAGAAGTTTATTATTATTCATTATTTTTTTTAATTAAAGTATTCAAATACTAGTAGTTATACAATTTTCCTGTCATTTCACTTGTCTCTCTGTCATGTTTATGTTCTTCCATTCAACATGCATATGCAGCGTGCATATGAACATGTTTGCTATGTGTGCATAAAATCTTTAAACTAAAGGTAAGAGATACAATGTAGTCGGTGTTATAAACGGGTTTACGATTACTTTTTTTAGATAATGATGAATGCCAGACCGGCGAGCATGATTGCTCAGTGAATGGATACTGTATAAACACTATAGGCTCGTACATGTGTATGTGTAATGATGGCTATACCATGAATAATAATACATGCGACGGTAAGAAATAATTTACCCTTTTTAGAAAAAAAAAATTATAAACATGATAGAAATGTATGTATGTATGTATGTATGTATATATGTGTGTATTTATGTATGTATGGGTGTAGGTGTGTGTGTTTGTATGTATGTATGTATTATTATTATTATTATTATTATTATTATTATTATTATCATCATCATCATCATCATCAATACTACCATCATCATCATCATCATCATCATCACCATCACCACCACCATCAGCAATATCACTATCACCATAATCATTGTCATCGTCATCATAATCACCTGTATCATCATACTCATCATAATCATCATCATCGACATCATCGTTATCATCGTCATCATCATCCCATCAAAATCATCAAAGAGTTCCTTCGAATATCAATATTTTCCAAACATTGTTAAGAATGATGTTACTCGTTGAAATATTTAACATTTATGTATCCTGTACTTTCAAATAATTTTCTATTTATCTAAACTTTCTGGAGACAAACAATATATAGATAATTGGAATGCAGTAATATAGGCTTAATGTATATGATAGTAAGGTTCTGCAAGGACAATGTTTTTGAGCTTTCAATATCAAGATATTCCTTATACAAATAAATCAATTCCAAATTTGGATTCTGAAAATTAATAATAATAATAATACTACTGTAGTCAGAAATAGTTTGGTCTCACCACCTGGAGAGATGACTTTGGCTTGTGTGTTTCTGTAGGTATCTTCTATACAGCATGCTACGATATCTTTGATAATAATACTACTGTAGTATCAATGTGCTACTTCCTAATGTAATCTGAATAGTCTGTATATACATTTAGACAAAAACGAATGCGAATTAAGTAGTCCGTGTGATAGCATTGGGTCTTGTGAAAACACCGATGGTTCCTACATCTGCAGTTGTCCATCCGGCTACCTAATCAGAGACAGAGTCACATGTGAAGGTATAATTTATTTTTAAAATCAATTTTTGCAAGTATATTACTTGATCTCCAATGTCATTGTTATTTTGAATGGGAGGAACTGTTTTTTCTTCTTTAAATGTATATTATTGTATACACCGTATTTATTCAAATAAAAGCCTAGGGCGTTTAATGTTGAGTAGGAGTTTTGGATGGTGTGGGGTCGTTTATTCGAGGGAGGCATTTATTCAGGGGAGGCGTAATATTTTTGTGTGTAAAATGGATATATATATATTCCAAAATAAACGCCCTTGATGTAATTCTATTGAAGTAGAATATTAATAGAATGTGTTGATTGAGGATGTTGTTTTTACAGTTACTTAGGGGCGTTTATTCGAGAAAGACATGAACGGATTCAAAACGGATTGTGTATATTGTTGTTATATTGCTAAATATTGTTTGTTCATAAACCTCACCTTATTGTAGCAATTATATTGATTTTTATTCCAAGTTTATTGAAATGTTTTTTTTTTATTGTCCTGTACAATTTTTAATTACCTACCTGTTTTACATTTTATCCATGCATTTTATTGATTTTAAAAAAATATTTTTCTAATTTGTATTTTTTTTTTTAATTTTTGTCTTTCTTTAAATAGCTTTTTTTTTAAATTGTTGCTTAATTTTTTAAGTATTTTTATTGTTCTTCTTAAATTTATGTAAACGTCAATGTAATTCTGTTTTAACTGTGAACTTGATGAATAAAAAGAGCTTGAATGCTTGAATATGACATGTTGATAATTTCTTTTTAAAATTTTCCAGATATCAACGAGTGCGAGATAAATACACATAATTGTTCACACGATTGCGTGAATACTAATGGAAGCTTCACATGCGCCTGCCCGGGTAGTCTTGTTTTAGATGGAGAGTTTTGCTTGTGTGAGTATATACTGCTGAATATTATATAAAATAATTATATAAATAATATAATTATAATTATATAAATATATAAATAAATAAATATAAATATATATAAATATATATATATTTAAAAAATCCAAAAATAGAAATCCAAAAACATATGTTGACTCTGTAATTTATTTAGCCACCCAATCTTACGACGTGATCCATAGTTTGAAAACCGCTAGGGTAGAATATAATATTAAGTGATAAAGCATGAGTGGTATAGCAATTTCATTATACAATGCACCAAACATATTCAAATGTACTTTTTATTATTTAGCTGAAGGAAACTGTTCGTTGGAGTGTGAGTACGGTGCTTGCAGCACTGGTGTAAATGGATCAGAATGTATCTGTAACATTGGCTTTGAACTATCTAATGGAAATTGCACTGGTAAGAATGATCGATATTATATTGCACAATTGTAACTACAATTCAACTTCAGATCGTGACTTCGTGATATTCGTAGTGTTAGAAGCTTCCAAACAACTGAGACCACACACAAACGAAAAAGTACAACTTTAATACAGTTTTAAACCAGCATACAATGGAATTCAAAACAAAAGTATTCTTAGGGCAAATTTTAAGTCTAAAGCCTGTTTTCCACTCGGCAAATTTATTCGCGCGATTCAAAGCGTCGGTTCGCTTCCTGAGCTCTGATTGGTTGCGCCTTTTTTCGCTTCGCAAAAACTCCGATAGGAATGTGAATGCGCAAGCGCATTCTGTTCACGCAAATAAATTCGCCTAGTAGAAAACTGGCTTTAGAATTGGTTTGCAGGCTGCGGTCTTAAGCCTTATGAAACAGCGGTGTGCCAGTGGGAGTTGGACTACGAAGGTCGGGAGCTGCCCCGCCAGTTATACCCCAATCAATATCAAATACCCTTACATATAGGCTCAACACAATTCGTTGTGGAGAAAAAAAAAAGGAGTAGGCCTACGTATGTCATTTTACATTCTAAACTCGATAAACAAGCTTTGTTGGACTTCGCCACCTGCACCGACCACATGAACTTTTGTTGGGGACAAATTTCCCTTTCAGAGACCACCTCCCCCATTATTTTGGCAAATCTTAGCGCCACCACTGTTTCAATATATGATGCTTAGGTTTGGGTTAAAGCCGGGCACTCACTGCGTCGTACGGCGGTTGTACGATTGTTGCAATACGAATCCTACTCTGCTTCCTGTATGCGCTCGACCACGCGACGCCGTCTGCAGATTGTTGGTTAAAAACGACCCATTGTTCGCGCGTCGTCGCGTTGCGTTCTTTATAGAATCGCGTCGGCCGTCGGGCGCAGTGAGTGCCCGGCTTAGAGGTTGTGGACTTTGAACATGCCTACTGTACTGTTTCAGTCTTTTTCTCTACATTCCCCATGCTTCGGCTTTGGCATGGGCCATCAAGTTCGAAAGAATTTCAAAAGTAATTATATAAAATACTAGTTTAAATAAATATAGATTCCAATTTCAAAATCTAGATGTAGATGAATGCCGTGATGACGGAATGAATATGTGTGACGAACTTGCAGTGTGCAATAATACAAAAGGGGGCTACGAATGCATCTGCAAGGAAGGTTATGAACTTTTAACAGGCACATTTATATGCAATGGTAAGATACTGTTCTATACTATTAAAATGTCATAGGAATTAATTATTATTTTATTATTATATTATTATTATTATTATTATTACTATAAAATTAATATAATTATTGCTGTTCTCACCACCATCATCATTTATTACCTGCCAGCTATTGTTATTGTTTATTATTATTACTTAATACCCTACGCATTTGCTTTAATGTAAACTATGTCCTTAAATTTGCACTCAACATGGGTAAGATTTTTCTCAAGATGTTTTGTTTTACTTACAATTTTTTAGTTAGGCCTGATCGTTTTTATTAACCCTGTAATAGAAGTATTACTATATTGTTAAAGTTTGCTATAAATGTTTGCATTTTTATCACCATCATCTGAATGTTTCTAATTTTAACATTTGAAGGTTTTCAAAGATAATGAAAAATATGTCGTGTATGTCACATTGCTTGTATTACACAGAAAATACTGTGAATGCTGTTACTTATACTTTTAATAAGGCTGTTTATATACCATAAACATTTCAGATATTAACGAGTGTAGTAGTACTACCTCTTACCCATGCCATGCTGATTCGAATTGCTTAAATACAATTGGAAGTTTCAACTGCACATGCCGATCTGGGTTCAATGGTGATGGCCTAAGCTGTACAGGTAATGATGACTTTTTGTCCCTTTTGAAATCAACACACTATCACAATATTACCGTGACACTATATCACAATATCACAATAACAAATTTTGTCAATCATTTGCTGGAAAAAGAAGGTAACGTGCGGTGAATTCCTACTTAAGCGTATTTTTTTTGCTCAGGATATTTGCAGGGAACGCCCTCTTTAGATACCAGGCGGCTAGTGACACTGTCGTCTACAGCTTGTTTTTTTAGCAGAAGAGAAATCGGAATCTTGATGAATAGTTGAAAATGCTTTAGCCTAATGCTGAACCTAACGCGAATTGTAAACTTACTTAATGTAATTCTACTGAAGGTAGGATTACGGAACAGTACTAATTTCTGTGGAAGCAAAATTAATTAAAAACCTTCGCTCATCAACGACTAACTATTTATCAATACAATTCAGTTTTAATGATATTTTTTTTTGTCTCAAAACAAGACATTAATGAATGTACAAATGATGAAAATAATAATTGTGATCCGAATGCTGACTGTATCAACAACAATGGTTCATTTGTATGCAAGTGCAAATCTGGTTTCGTTGGCGTGGGAGTTACCTGTTTTGGTGAGTTATTGCATACCATAGAAAAATCACTGATAATCAATAAATCAATTGATTGATCGATCTATCAATTAAACAATCAATCGGTCCATCAATCCGTTGATCAATCTGCTAAACGATCTATCAATCAATCAATCCAATCAACAATCCATCGATCAATCAATCAATCAAGTGAACAATTAATCAATCCATCGATCAATCAATCAATCAATCAATCAATCAATCAATCAATCAATCAATCAATTGATCAATCGGTAAATAGATCAATCCACCAGTCAATCAATCGATCAATCGATCAGTCAATCAGCCAATCAATCAATCAATCAATCAATTGATCAATCGGTAAATAGATCAATCCACCAGTCAATCAATCGATCAATCGATCAGTCAATCAATCAATCAGCCAATCAATCTATCGAACAAACAATCAATCAATCAATCGATTAATTGATCGATCAATCAATCAATCGATCGATCGATCGATGGATCAGTCAATCAGTCAGTCAGCTAATCAATCAATCAACCAATCAATCAATCAATCACTCAACATGGGCAAGATTTTTCTCAAGATGTTTTGTTTTACTTACGATTTTTTAGTTAGGCCTGATCGTTTTATTAACCCTGTAATAGAAGTATTACTATATTTTTAAAGTTTGCTATAAATGTTTGCATTTTTATCACCATCATCTGAATGTTTCTAATTTTAACATTTGAAGGTTTTCAAAGATAATGAAAAATATGCCTTGTATGTCACATTGCTTGTATTACACAGAAAATAATGTGAATGCTGTTACTTATACCTTTAAAAAGGCTGTTTATATACCATCAACATTTCAGATATTAACGAGTGTAGTTGTACTACCTCTTACCCATGCCATGCTGATTCGAATTGCTTAAATATATCAATCCACCAGTCAATCAATTAATCAATCGATCAGTCAATCAATCAATCGGTCAATCAATCTATTGAACAAACAATTAATTAATCAATCAATCGATTAATCGATCGATCAATCAATCGATCGATCGATCAGTCAGCCAATCAATCAATCAATCAACCAATCAACCAATCAACCAATCAATCAGTCAATCAGTCAATCACTCAATCAGTCAGTCAACCAATCAATTAATCAATCAATCAAACAATCAATCAATCAATCAATCAATTCGTTTGATCAATCGATCAATCAGTCAATCATTTAATCAATGTGTCTCTATATATATAATACTATTATTATTATTATTATTATTATTGATATTAGGACTTTTCATCTCGATATTATTTTAACTGTTATCAATTAATTAATCTCTTTATATATATATAATATTATTTTTATTATTATTATTATTATTATTATTATTATTATTGCCTTGGGACTTTTCATCTCGATATTATTTTAACTGTTAATAAAACAACGTTCAAAACTCCAATAAAATAATATTGATTGATTAGTCCACAAATAACTACAAATTATTATTTTTATTTTCTTGCTGTTATTTTTGTTAGTACTGTATTAATAATAATAATAATAATAATAATAATAATAATAATAATAATAATAATAATAAATAATTATTATTATTATTATTTTCATTAGGTCTATAAATATTTATAAAAATACTTTTTTAACTTGATTATATTTGAAAGCATATTCATAACGAACATTGTGGTACGGGTAATATTTTTACAATTATTAATTAAATATTATTCATGTATTTTAAATATGTATTTATCTTTTGTTAGATGTCGTCGAATGTAATATTGCAGGATCGTGTCCGGATAATTCGTTATGTACCAATACGGTGGGCTCTTTCAATTGCACTTGCAATGAAGGCTTTGCGTATAACCAAACAGACGAGACGTGTGATGGTGAGTTAGAGATTACATCGAGATACTCTTATTCCGATTACAAGTCAGTGGTGACGTCATCACTGTTACTTGCACTGAACTTTCCTATTTCCGATTGATTTTACTACAGTACATCGCGGTGGAATATTTCGTTGCAGGCGGGCTTCTGGAAAATTTTCTTTACGAATTAATGGCTCCTTCGACTTCTATTTCATATAGTGTACTCAAAACCTGACTATATTGGCTTATTATTGTGTAAATCTTCTGGGGATATATGTAATCGGCTTCTTCACTTTGTTTACATTTAATAGACATAAATGAGTGCGATGGTCCTCCTACCTGTAGCTCGAATGCCAAATGTAGTAACACTCTAGGATCTTACACATGCGCATGCTTCGAAGGGTTCCGTGGAGATGGGTCCCAGTGCACTGACATCGATGAATGTGAAGAGAATATCCATGACTGTGACATTAATGCTGAATGTGCAAACACGAATGGCAGTTTCAGTTGTGTGTGTAACACCGGGTACGAAGGAAATGGAACCACGTGTTCAGGTAAAATCTTACCATTAAACGTATCTGTATAACTATCGTTACGGAATTATGTCGACTCTTTCAGCGCAGCGACACCTCTGTTACTATGCTATATTTATCATTATTATTACTTTTAAAAAATTATTTTTATAGTTGATAATGTTGATAGGTACTCTTATATTCATTAATTCTATCTTGGTAACACCCGAAAAATCATGAGATTTTATGTAGCAATGTGTGTTAAATACATCTTTCATGAAACATAGATATCAACGAGTGTGATACAAATAGCACTACACATGACTGCGATGCTGTCGCCATCTGTTCCAACGTGGTAGGGTCATTTTTATGTACTTGTGACATGGGTTACATTGACACGGGAGCTGGCAAAGAACGAGATTGTCAAAGTAAGTCAAACAATGTTATAGTTAGTTGTGTATAACCATATAAAATGCCTAATACATAAATCTACAAAGCAAGCCAACATAAGTCCAAAATAAAATGTGTTTAGTTGAGTTACTGACAAGACCAGTGGCGGATTCTTAATCATAAATCTTCTTACCTCATCCTCAACCATGGTGGGGCTGAGGTGGTATTGACACCATATCTGTGAAAGATCCATGGACCACTGAAGATATACCTTGAACATTTAAATTTTAAAGGTTATTTCATTATTTTATTTATAGATATTGATGAATGTACTGTAGGGATTCACAATTGCGACATAAATGCAGAATGTAATGACACTGTTGGATCGTTTGGGTGTCAGTGTAACGACGGATATACAGGCACCGGTATCAATTGTGCAGGTACGCTATGGAGTAAGCCATACGCAATTTACCGTCGGGGAGATTTTAAGATCGTCGTGAGAATACTAAACATATTCATGTACGACGTGATTTACCAAGACGCTGACTCAAGACGACTACGTTTAATACAGACATGACGCGACGATAAATTGCGTAGGACTGTGTCGTACAACGTTGTCTGGTTGTTAACACGGACATTAGTTAAAACGCAACTTCGTAGTTTGAACTGCGCATGCCCTTATTGAAGGTCAATCAACATAAACATATATATTATTATTATTAAACAAACAGTGAAGACACACAACAAAGGCATTCAAGTTAGCACAATCTTTAAAATCGAGATTATTAGCAAGCTATGATTAATTTATCTTAACGATATATTATTAGCCGTATGATGCACGTATTCTTTAAACTATGTATCACTCTTCACTTTCTCTAAACAATTCCGAAGGCAGCGCCAACAATGAGGACTAGCTGCCAGGCCTATGTTGTGTTAAAATGTTCGTTTGACCTTTAATACGGGCATGTGGCTTATCGAGGTATAATCGATCAATTGATTTTGCATCTTGTAGTTTAATAGTTTTCTGTGTGCTGTTATGAATTATTTGGTATTCATTTCAGCTTATTTACAAATTGAATTATTTATAGGCCTATAGTGCTTTATTATCTTTTCATGAGGAAAAATATTGAAAGTCTATAACGTTGGATCTCATAAAGATCGTTTTGGGTTCATTTACCCAATTTCTGAATTTTTATAAAAATCAAGTCAATTTCTTTGTCAAACCCTTCGAATTTATTATGGTTATAGATTTAATTTGTATTTTTTTTATTGTACTTATTTACGAGAAGTCCTAATGATTGTCTGAAAAATGTTGCTTAATTTAACGGATGTGTTTTTGAAAAATTCATATATTAGACGAAAATGAATGCGACACCAATGGCACCTGTCCGGAAGTAAATACAATGTGTATGAATACAGACGGAGGTTTCTTTTGTAGTTGCTCAGAAGGATTTAGTAATATATCTGGCATATGTACAGGTAACACTCGCTGAAACAAATTATATTTTAATTTTATAACATCCTATATTTAGTATATAGGACATCTTTATTTAACACACATTGGAAGTGATTTTATGACAGCCATATCTATCAAATAGTACAATATGTTATTTTGCTATTTTCATATATTTTAATATCACTTTCAGAGGCGTTATCATTGAATCTTCCTGTGATCTTCACCTATATTGGAGGCCTAGAGGTCGGACCAAACACCAAATTGACCTTAACTCAGAAAAATACTCTAGTTAAAGATGTAAGTAATACTTGTTAACAAGCGTTGTCGTAATAATGCGTGATGTAATGATTTTGAGATCTGATCTCAGAAGAAATCATCTGTATCTCAGTCCCTTAAAACATAAAATAATAAAGGTTTGTTTTGAGGATTTGCGAACACCAGTTATCCAGAAATGTATTGAATATTGTTAAACGAGTACGAAAATTTTTGAAAGTAAAAGTTGAAATGGTTCAGAAAGTCGGTCGCTTTTTAATCTGCGAATGCACTGTAAATTACATATCCAGAGTCCACAAATTTTTAATATTTTTTTGTAATTGTCAGATAAATACTAACAATAATAATGATAAATATAGGTTCTTCATATTTTATTTTATTTGTTTATTTTATTTATTTAATTCATTCTGAATACAAAAACAATAATATTCATTGATAAATACACAATAAAGTACCGGTACCTAAAAATGCCAACTTATTTCTATTTTGTTCCAAAAAGCCATGCACATGATAATAATATCACATAGCTGCAAAAGCAGTCCGATACCATCTTTCGTATTTGAATACAAGTAACTGTTATTAAAATGCTTTTTATAACACCTTGGACATCCAGATCTCTCAGGTATATGTATTTGTGCATCGTTGTTTTACAAAATATACATTGTTGATTTTTTGTCTGGTTTATGTATATTGTGTATAGGCCTATTATCAAATTTTGTATTAGGTATTATTATTTTTTGGTTCTCATTTTATTTATTCAGTTTTTAATTCTGTTATTAGAAAAATACTCGATTTTAATTGGAAGTAAAATATAAAGAACTTAAATTATGCATAAAGATATCTTAATAACAGCCACGTACGAGTTTAAGAGACGGTTTATAAAAGTTCTCCTTATTTACAGGATTTAACCTTATTGTTTCTAAAACTGCATTTTTCAGATGTCGGAGTTACTCAAAACAACCAGTTTATCCGCAGATTTGCTTGACGTCATGTTTATGGATTCTACCAATATCACAGAAGGATTATTGGTTGAATTCCGCATAGACTTAAGAATCGAATCAGGAACTAATTATACTCAGTTAGTAACTATTTTCGAATTAGCAACTGCGTTGAATAATGGGAGAGTGCCACCAGATAATGTTATCTACGCGCCACCAGGTATAGGCCTATATATTTTTTCGTTGATTGAATTTATTAAAATAATTACATGCAAAATGGTCTTATTTCGGGGTAATTCTAATTCCCTTGTTTTAGATGATTAGGACAACCCTTAACAACAAGGAAAGTAGAATTCTCTACTTTAGCTTATCTATGTTGCATTTTTATACAACATAGGATGTATTTGCTGTAGACCTACGTTTGTGGTTGCTTTATTACACATTCAAGTGATTCACACTCATTAGTATAGCGGGCCGTGTCTGCCTGCTAAATAAATCTTAATTACTCCATTGTGAACTATGTTCTTTCAGGTTATAGCTAAAGCATATTAAATTGACTTGCTGTTCTCCAGACAATTAAAAAACTAGAACAATTTGTTTTTGTAGTTGAAATAAATTTGGGTAAATTTGCTGCTTCTAAAATAACTAGATATAATTATACATTTTTCATCTATTTTATACAGATGTAGAACCACCTGTTTTGACATGTGTATCTGCTGTGACAGTCACAACGGATCCTGGTAAAGCAACAGCTACAGTAGCTATTACGTCACCTAGTGTATTAGATAATTCTGATGAAGACATCGTTGCTACAAGCAGTCCGTCAATTCCAGCAAGCCTTGCTATAGGTGTACATACAATAAATTTTACAGCTATGGACTCAGCTGGAAATTCCGGATTTTGCAACGTCATGGTAACTGTTAAAGGTAAGAAAATAATATAGATGCTCCTTGGTGGATATAAACAGTAGGCCTATTAAATTTTTACAGCATAACATTTTATTTGTGTTTTATTATAAGTTGTCAAAAATGAATTACGTTGTTTGAACATTTCTTTTGCGTGTAGATGAAGAGACTCCTTCATTAGTATGTGCAGCAGATTGGACAGTTTACATTAACTTCGGTGAAGCATCAACTCCTGTGGATATCCCTTCTCCCAGTGTATTTGATAACTCAGGTGAAACAGGCGATGTTACAAGTGAACCATCAATCCCATTAAATCTCGGCATTGGAACTCATACATTTACCTTTACAACTTCGGACCTGTCTGGCAATACCGGGAATTGCAGCGTAACTGTATCTATTGAAGGTACGAGATGCATTTGTATGATTTGACGGGTATTCATTATTTTATCCAAGATGTAAACTGATATAGGCCTAGGCTAGTACGGTGTAAAGTTACAATGTGGAGAAAACCCTCAATAAAGACAAAATAAAAGACATTCATGTGAAAAAAATTATTTCTAATTTTCTGTATAAGTAGATAGTGCATAAACTGTTATTATGCTCAATCAATTTGTACACGAAGAATGGCACGTGTTGAGGATAAGGCTGGATTTTAGATTTGTATTGGATACTACAACGGTTGTTATTTTATTTAGCGTAACAAAATATTCCATTTATTAGAGACAGAAAGTACAATTCATGGTACAATAAATCTGTTGGTTTGCATCAAACGAAAGTGCAGGAAGTTGGAGCGTCACTGGAGAAAAACGTGCTCATACCGCTCAAGTGTCGATCGCGGAGGCCTATAAGAAACAGCTAATGGTGCTCGTTAATAAATTAAACTCTTCCAAAACCGAATCCATCAGGTGTCAAGTGGACTCTTGTTCTGGTGATAACAAGAATTTTTTTGGCTTAGTTAAAAGCCTTATTCTAATGTCCTTGCAAATTTCCTTCTAACTATTATTAACAAGTCTCTCACTACCTTGTTTTTATGACTCATTTAAAATTGCGTCCGCCAAACCTTAATTAAAAAGCACAATCTCCAACCTCTCTTTTGTTTTCTTTAATGTGTTTCTTTTCAAGTTTCTGAATTTTTCTTACAAATTCACCTTCATGAACCCCACCAATCTGCATACAAACCCAGACATTCGAATGAATCTGCTCTTAGCTATCTCTTTAATGATATTTAATGCGTTGAATTTGGCATGGCATTTGCCCTGTACAGTTAGATTTATCTGCTTCTTTTGACACGATTGACCATTCTGTTCTCCTCCGCAGACTTTCCTTCCATTTTGGTTTTTCTGACTTCATTATTTGCTGGTTTAAGTCTTACATTTCTTCTTGGTTTTAAGTAATATTTTTGATTCTGAACCCACTCAGAGTCGATGTGGTTTTCCTCAAGGAAGTGTTCTCGATCGCCTTCTTTTTATTTTTTATACCCCCCCCCCCCACATTGCAAATATCTTACATTCCCACAGTGACCCTGATGATATCCAGATTTTTCTTCCTTTTGACCCCACTGCTGAAACAACTGTTACTTTTAAAAAGCTGCAATGCTGTTTAACCGATATTCAAACATGGATGTCTCACAATATGCTGAAAGCATCCAAAATCACAACAATTGTTAAGATCATTCCTTGTCGCAGCACTGAAAATATGGAACAAGCTACTTTTACGCATCTGGAAATCAATGAGCCAAGCATCATTTAAATGTAGTTTGAAGTCTCGTCTCTTAAAATCATACTTCAGTTTATTATAGTACCTCTTGCAAGGCAGATGTTTGGTCATGAATGGCCGATTTCCAACCACTAACTGACTTAATTCATTCTTGGTTTTCTGTTACTTTTTTCTCTGTTCATTTTCAAGCTTGCGTGGCATAAGCGCCATGAGCACTGAATGGTGAACACTAGCGCTAAAGAAATGTCCAGAATTATGAATAATATATTTTAAATAATTTATATTTTTTCTTGTAAATAATACGCCTTATATGAAAATCATTGTGTTGCTCAGAAAGTTGTCGTTTTCTCCTTAGTGAGCAATTGTTGAAATGTTTCGACAGTGCTTTGTTCAAACGCTAAAATATACCGTGTGCATTTCGTACGATAAAATACAATTTATAAATCTATATATCAGAACGTCAACAAGAATAACATTTTTACCATAATGAAAATGCATTAGTTCAATAAACTGTATAATTTTTTTTTAATGTATTTGAAATGGTTTTTGAAATTTTATATTTGCAGCTGTAAATAGAATGGAAATGAGATTGACGTTTACTGGGGTGAACGGTCTTTCAGTTGCTTTTGGAAGTGATTTACTAAATGAATTGTCTGACCGTTTCATACTATACCAAAGTTACCTGTGCTCTGCTGTAAGTGATTCTTAATGATTATTTATTTATTTAATTTTTTAAAAGTTTTACACATCATAATATGAGTCTATATCGAATAAAAAACTAAACATTATGAAAAACTGTTCTTAATCATTACACACTAAATTAACATGGCGTCTCTTGCCCCCCGGGGGCAGTAGACACTTCGTTATCGTCGGGCAATTGACCTTGTAAGAGTACATCCGGTGAAGGAATGATTGGATGGGTCATGAGCTAAAGATAAAAATGAAAAGTAAATTTCCGAACTATGATGCCATGCTAGATAAGACATGTCCTTTATTAAGTGAATTGCTAACACAGAAAGCTGCAAGAACCTGTTTGAGAATGTTCACCAAAAATCACAGCAATCTGGTATATACTTGTACAGTTATTCAAGTAAACTGCCAACAAAGAAAGCAAGGATGTGTTAAAAGTATCGAAAAAAAAACCAAAACAAAACAAAACAAAACAAAAAGAAAAAAACAAAACAAAAAAAACCCACATGGCAAGCAGTAAACGTTTCCCCGCTGGGAGCCTTTTTTATTTTTCAAGTTAATGACTGCTTAATTCGCTGCACTCAGATGCGAACAACACACTATTTTTCGGCTTTACAATTCACCACCACCTTCTAAGTGAAATGGCGACAAACCATTTCTATTATACATGTAGCGGCTTTGTTTTAAATTTGTTATGTTTAGGCTACATTGAAGTGTTGCAAATAGAAACATGAAGAAAGGGGTAACGATTTGTTGTCAATCAATCATTATATGGAGACCGTCGCTGCTCTTATTACTTCTTTTCTTTTTTCTTTTTATCATTATTTGTCTTTCTTCATCTAGAAGTATAAATTGATATTTGATAGGAAGTGAATAAGTTAGAATTAAGTTTCGCTGAATACATTAGTGACTTATGCAGAGAAAAGAATGAGCCAAATTCTGGATCCGTTGACATTTGAGGAAAAACCATCTGTGTCCGAAAAAACAAAACCAGCGCTTCAAGTTATCATGGTTTTCTAAACATTCATTTGCATTGCCTCATATTAGCCTTCTGCAAAAGAATCTTGTATGCTAGCAACATAATCTCTTCATTAGAATTAGTATTCAAAAACATGTAAATTTCTATAAGATATTTTCCTTACTAATTGTCAATTCGTTATAAATTATACGCATTCTTGATTCTTTTTTCAAAGCTATCCTTATATGTCTCTGGTTTATTGGACTGCCGAGTAATTCAATTTAGTAGCGGAAGTATTGTAGCAGATCTTGGACTCGGCGTATCAGATCCAAATGTAAATGGCTCTGACGTTGAAACCGTACTTAGAAGTGCGGCTGCTAATGGATCTCTTGTCACAGCAGATAATGTAATCCTCGCGGTAGATCCATTGACTATCTACCATATTGGTATGTACGAATATTATAAAAAATATGGTTTCAATCATAACTAAAAATATGTTTTAAGTCATAACTATTTCATAATTATGTTTGGTTTTTAATGTCGTTGTCCACTGACCATGATACAATACCATCAAATCAGAATCTGATGTAACAATAGCCACTGCACAATCTCTTTATTCCAAAAATTAGTAAAATCTCAATAATCATTGAGTTTACAAACTCTGATCAAGTCAAGTACAAATAAAATTAGACTTCTTTAAAACATTAACGGAAAATCAAAATAACATTTTCCACAAATTTCTGTTGCTAGCAATCTTACGCCAATAATCTAAATCTAAATCGTTAGAGTTACACATTTGTAAATTTCTAGACGTTAAATCTCTATAAAGTGTATAATATCTGTCTCTTATACACATCTA
Source organism: Anneissia japonica (assembly GCF_011630105.1). Lineage (NCBI taxonomy): Eukaryota > Metazoa > Echinodermata > Crinoidea > Comatulida > Comatulidae > Anneissia > Anneissia japonica. The sequence goes on from NW_022753199.1 coordinate 289,473, forward strand.
GATGTGTATAAGAGACAGCCTTGTAAGAGTACATCCGGTGAAGGAATGATTGGATGGGTCATGAGCTAAAGATAAAAATGAAAAGTAATTTCCGAACTATGATGCCATGCTAGATAAGACATGTCCTTTATTAAGTGAATTGCTAACACAGAAAGCTGCAAGAACCTGTTTGAGAATGTTCACCAAAAATCACAGCAATCTGGTATATACTTGTACAGTTATTCAAGTAAACTGCCAACAAAGAAAGCAAGGATGTGTTAAAAGTATCGAAAAAAAAACCAAAACAAAACAAAACAAAACAAAAAGAAAAAAAAAAACAAAAAAAACCCACATGACCTATTTGATAGAATGATAATGAGAATAAAATTAGTATTGTTATATTATAGAATTTGTATCTTTTGTTCCTATAGGTGGTCCAACAGCGGCAATGCAAACAACAGGTTTGTTTATTCTTCAATAGTTTCCACCTAGTGGTTTTATAATGAAAATTGTATACACAAAAATATAGATTATTATCAAATCAATTACATCAACAATTCAATAAATTCAATGTTATAATCAATCAATCAATGTTGTAATTACAATCAAACATTTATATCAGTATGCATTTGCAGCATTATACAATAATTGTGGGAAAGACAAGCCAAACCATTCACTCGTCGCAAAAATCGATTTTGAGTCATAAATAATACCTATAAAATGGAAAAAAAATCATTCAAATCTGACATTTCCTTATTAAGTTACAAGCGTTTAAACATACAATATGAGAAATCAGCCTGCGAAGTTTAGGATTTTGGGCATTTCAACTTCAGAACTATCATGAAATCCTTAAAACGTGTTGTTTTAACTTTGAAAATGGAGAAAAACAACATCATAGTATAATGTATAGCTATAGAATGTAAAAAAAATATATATTTAGTCACAATATAGATTATATAATATATTATAATTGAAACTCAAAATTCATTCCATTGTTAATGTTTAATATCTAATCGCTGTATTGAAAACCTTATCTACTTTACATATAAGTTTGTATTTATTAAATATAAAAGCAGTATATAACATTGATTGTTTTAACGTAAATTACTTAAAAACAAATATATTGTTAAAAAAAACAATTAAAAACACATCTAGAAAAAATGTATTGCACACTAAAAATTACAATCAAACAATACTCTCGCAGTATGCAGAGTAATTATAAAAACATATTGAATATTATGAATGTTTTCATTTTACAGGTGTTACAACAGTTGCAATGCGAACAACAGGTTAGTTTAAAAAAATGTATTTATCAATAAAAATGCAGAGAAAATTGTATACTCAAAAATAAATGTAGATTATTATCAGTTACATCAACAACTCAATAAATTCAATGTTATAATTAATTAATTAATGTTGTAATTACAATCAAACATTAATATCAGTATGCATTTGCAACCTTATACAATAATTGTGGCAAAGACAAGCCAAACCATTCACTCATCAAAAATCGATTTTGAGTCATAAATACAGTGTTGAAAAGTAAAATAAGAGGTATAAAATAAAAAAAAAATCATTCAAATCCGAAATTTCCTTATGAAGTTACAAGCGATTAAACATACAGCTGTTTAAAGAACAATATGAGAAATCAGCCTGTTAAGTTTAGGAATTTTGGCATGTCTCATTCAGAAACTATCATGAAATCCTTAAAAAGTGTTGTTTTAACATTGAAAATGGGGACAACAACAGCATAGCATGATGTATAGCTATATAAAGGTTAGTTTTGTGGAATAAAATAGATTTAAAACAAATTGACATTCCAGCATGTTCTGGCTATTTTCTCTGAAACACGATTGTGGCGAATGACTGGTTGACTTGTCTTCTCCACAATTATAAAAAATTATTTTAATATTATGAATGTTTTGATTTTACAGATGTTACAACAGGACCGACGCAAACAACAGGTTAGTTGAAAAATATATTGATGCAATGCAGAGAAAAATGATATATTTATTCTCAATATGGATTATATACAGTATAATAATTGAAACTCTAAATTCTTTCCATTGTTAATAATATTTATATATTCGCTGTATTGAAAACCTCATCTACTTTACAGATAAGTTTCTATTTATTAAATAGAAAAACCGTATATAAAATTGATTGTTTTTAACAAAAATTACTTTAAAACAAATACAGTATATTGTTTAAAAAAAAAGCAATTAAAAATACACCTAGAAAAAGTGTATTGCAACACTAAAAATTACAATCAAACATTACTCGTAGTATGCAGAACAATTATAAAATCATATTTGAATATTATGAATGTTTTCATTTTACAGGTGTTACAACAGTTGCAATGCGAACAACAGGTTAGTTAAAAAAATGTATTTATTAATAAAAATGCAGAGAAAATGTATACACAAAAAATAGTCTTAATATACCGTAGGTTAATATTCATTGCATCATAAATCGTATATGATTGTTCATTATTAATATATTTTATCTATATTTTTATATACTTTAAATAATTTATATTCAATAACTATATATAGTACAACAACATCAATATATTTTGTTACGTAAAGAAAATACACTTGAACTATTAAAAAACGTTAACAAATGTTGAAAAACAATTCACCTAACGGTATAATAAAATCGATTGTTTTTACTTAAATTACTTTAAATCAAATATAATATTGTTAAAACAATTAAAGATACATCTAGAAAACATTTTAATATTATAATTGTTTTGATTTTACAATGTTACAACAGTTCCAATGCGAACAACATAGTTTAAAAAATGTATTTATTATTAAAAATTCAGAAAAAATTGTATACACAAATATACCGTAGATTATTCATTGCATCATATATCTTATATCATTGTTCATTATCAATATATATTTATCTATATTCTTATCTACTTTAAATAATTTATGTTGTTAACTATATAGATAGTGCAAAAACACAAATATATTTTGTAAAAGAAAATTATAATATTGCATAATAAAAATGTGGTTTAAAAGTTACTATCAGTATGTATTTGCATATTATAGTAATTATTCTAACATAATTTTGATATTGTGAATGTTTTGTTTTCCCAGATGTCACAACAGTCCCAATGCAAACAACAGGTTAGTTTGAAAAACAATAAAAACAAAAAGAATTATGGTATAAACACCGAGAAAAATGCATACTCAAAAACACAAATATATTTTGTTACGTAAGAAAGTACATTTAAACTTAACTATTAAAAACGTTAACAATGTTGGAAAACAATTTAAAAACATATATGTAGAAACAAAGTTATAATATTGCATAATAAAAATTTGGTTTAAAAGTTACTATCAGTATGTATTTGCATGTTATAGTAATTATTCTAACATAATTTTGATATTGTGAATATTTTGTTTTCCCAGATATCACAACAGTCCCAATGCAAACAACAGGTTAGTTAGAAAAACAATAAAAACAAAAATAATTATGATAAAAATACTGAGAAAAATGCATACTCAAAAACACAATTTATCTTAATATACATTATTATTTATTACATCCTAAATCTTATACCATTGTTCATTATCAATATATTTTTATAATATTCATATACTGAAAACCTTATCTACTTTCAAATTTACTTATGGAATAGTACAATAATATATATATATATTGTTACGTAAAGAAATTATTTTAAAACAAATAAAAATGTTAAATATATATTTAAAAAATTCGAATAATAAAAATACCCGTTTATCACATGTTGAAAAAATAGAACCAGGGGCCATTATTATGTAGGTCTTTTCATATTAAAAAATAATAACTATTCATCTTGTATTGTTCTGTTTTTAATTTATACATAATTAGGATGTTATTTACAATAACCTTTAAAAATCAACGTGCCCGTATTTTACAAGGTTCCTAATCCTTATACTTATATTTCATATATTTGTTGATGTAGGTAAATTTCTCTCTTTTTTTTTTAACGCTGAGTAAATCTACAGCGATGACAAAAAGCCCCAGTGTTAGATATCATACAA
>NW_022753199.1:293699-306250 GCF_011630105.1 Anneissia japonica
TACTGATACTTTTTTTTGATTATTATTATTATTATTATATATAACATATATATAACATATATATATATATATATATATATATATATATATATCACATAATAAACATGCTCAATGCAAGTATGTTAGAAGTAAAAAAAAAAAGTCAGACAGTGTAGGCGGTACATATGAGCAAATTGTAGACACTTTCGCAACCTAAAGGAAAATGTCACCTATATAATTGTAAATTTTCTAATCTACTAATATTTTTTTAGAACAATATTTATTATCGTGTTATCAAGTATGCATTCTTGATTTTATCTTTTTTTATTTCAAAGATATCCTCTATCGTCTCGGATGTGTTGACATGTCGGGTAATAGAATTTCGTGACGGAAGTATTGAAGCAGACGTTGAACTTGGCTTTTCAGACCTAACTGTAGCTGGTAACGACGTTGAATCCGAACTTAGAAATGCAGCTGCCGGTGGCCTTCTTGTCACAGAAGATAATGTAACCCTCACGGTAGATCCATCGACTATCCATCTTATTGGTATGTACGAACATTATAACAATATTATGGTTTCATTCTTTAGCTTTTGAAATGTGTCAAATAGTGCAAATACATTTTCCCTCCAATTTACAACCACATTTGGGAGCTGAAAATTTGGGCTGGTCTCAGGTTTAGTCCCCAATTAGAGGTTTAGCTTTGTGTTAAAAGATTGATATGAAACTGAAGATTGATATGAAACTCGTTATTCGGGTCTTTGGAAAAGTGGTCTTCAATTAGAGAGGTCTCGGAATAAGAGGGGTCTTGAAATTAGAAAGGGGTCTCGGAAGTAGAAGGGGTCACGAATTGGAAGTTGCACTGTACTTAGAAAAAGAAATAATGTAGTCATAGGTACGGTGGCCCATAAGTGTCACTGCAAATCAAATAAAATTTCACGGCAATTCTTTTGAAAGACCACTCGGCAATTTAAAAAAAATAGGCTCACAGTGGGAGTGTGTGTCTATGCCCTGCCTTACTGTATTATATTTACTATTAAATTATTCACATGGGATTCGGTTATCAGGAAATGTGTGGTATTGTATTTTTTTCTGACTTTTGTACAGTAATAAGGTACGTAAGATGACACCATCACCCATCATGCACCTCCACCGGATTTACCCTTTCAGCCATCTTTAACTGGGCATAGACACAAAAACAGTCTCGGACAATTTAAAATTCAAGATCACGAGAACTTCAGTTAGGAAAGCTTCATGGGAAATGTACGTCACTTACTCTGAAACTCGCATGTAATGTTTAGCTTAAGACATTCACTTACTGATCTTCATGTTTATGCTTTTTCCAGGACCGTCACTCAATTTAAATTCACTTTTATAATAGTAGTCTTGAAAACAAAATTGAAACTTAAAAGTTTACAAAAATACAGAGAAATTTATATACACAATAAAGTAGTTAGCCTCAATATAGCATTATCAAAAATTCAATAAATTTGTTCATTATCAATGTTATTTTTTATAATCTTTGTATTTAAAGGCTTATCATTCCATTATAAAATAAGATTTTATTAAATAAATAGAAAAATAATAGAATAAATTGATTTTCTGTTGCGTAAACAAATGAAAGAATATTTTAAAAGGCGTTAGAAAAAATACATCTAGAAACAAATTAATAAGACATACTTTAAAAGCTCCATTTAGACATTATTAGCAGTATGAATTTGCATCAAATAATAATTTTAATAATAAATAAATCACAGATTCGTTTACAAAATCAATTTTTGTTTGATGAAAAATACATAAATGTTGTATACTAAAATATATAATTAGTCTTAACATATATTACTATCAATAACATCATAAATATTATACTATTTTCATTATCAATTCTGTTTATAAAATCAGTATTGAAAACATTATTGTCTACATTACAAATAAATTCATAATTATTAAATAAAATAAACGTAAAGAAATTACTTTCAAACAAATAGAAAATGTATTTTTTTTTAGAAATAAAATAAAATACATATAACAACAATGATAAAAGTATTACACACTAAAAATGCGTACAAAATACTGAATGCCGTATTTGCATCATATAATATAATTATTATAATATGTTTTACTATCATGAATGTTTTGCTTTTACAGGTGGTACAACGGTCCCAATGCAAACAACAGGTTCGTTTATCCGTCATTTATTCATTCACTTTTATTTCAGATTACGATACATTTATAGCAATTGTACACAATCATAATAAGAGTTGTTTATACTGTTACATTTTATATCGCATGCAGGATCATAGGTCACTTTTGGCACTTTTATATTGATTATTAATATTATAAATAATCATACAATTAGTATATTTTTAGTATTCTGAACAGTTACTGGAATTATAATGAGTTGTTTCTCTTACGAAAGTTACTACTGTATCATGTGGCTCAACCGTAATGGTCAACATAATTAATGAGCTTTATACTGGTGGTTAAGATATTTACCTACCACTCGCATGGTTGGTCACTTTTTAAAAATTTAACATCACATTTTCGTCTTACTTAAACAGACCATCATTTTCTTAACATCTCTATGCATTTGTTTTACATTATAATGTACTGTTTTGTAATAAACACTCCAATTCAGTTTTAGCTTCAATTTTATTTTTAACTCGATAACAATAATAATATCAATAATAAAGAAATAATAATAATAATAATAATAACTCTTTTATAATAAATATGTATTATTTCGACAATTCGTACATTTGTTGCAATACAAACAACAGCATTGTTTATCATTAAACAACAGTTTTACAACGATAACGTAAATATATCACACTCCACTATATTTAATATCAATATTGAACATAACTCGTTAGGAATATCCATTTTGCTATATATATATATATATATATATATATATATATATATAAATCATCAAAGAAAGGTAAATACAGTGTTCAAATAAAGGACTTAATAAATACATCGTTAGTAGTCAGATCTGTAAGCTTGATATGGAGTCTGAAGAGTATAAATGTAAACTATATAATACCTGGAATATATCGTTTTTTTTAATTTATTATAATTTTTTTTTTTCGTTTTCAGATGTCCCAGAAGGTTGGTATACAATCATCTTCCTCTTGTTGTAAAAACGATGAGATCACTCTCATCGGTACTCTTAAAGCTTGGTTTCCATTCGATCGCTACACGCTATCGCCGACAGCTTTCGATGAAGCTCGGTTTCAATAAAATCGCTCACCCTATCGGTGACAGTCGCCGACTCGGGAAGGTTAGACCTGAACCAGGTTCAACCTTTCCGTCGAATGTCGGCGAATGTCGCCGATAAGGTAAGCGATTCTATGGAAACCGATCTTCATGCTGATTGGTCGGTTGAATCGGGGAGCTTCCCCAATTGCGTCGGGGACTGCTACGCAGTACAACGATCGCACTCAAATCACTGTAGCGACAGTGTAGTGATTGTGTGGTAACCAAGCTTAAAAGGTAAAGGCAGGAGAACAACCTATAACTTGCAGCGTCATTGTGCTGAATTGCGTATGGACGTGGTCTGTGACTGCCTAGCAGCTATAAATAGGCGCTTCACAGTACTCCACAACGACAGGAGCTGAAATGAACCATAACATCGGGGTAACCCCCTACTCTACGAAATGTGCAATGGGTTCTTTCAAGTGCACACGAGCCAGATGTATTATACTATCTTATCTGAGATTAATCAGTGGACCTTTCGGTTTTAACTTAAATGACTTATTGTAAGATTGCTCGAAAGAACAACCGAAAACTGTAATGAGCCAATTCTGGGCACAAAGTCTGTTTTATATGCTTAATGGCTTTTGAGTATAAGTATTTTCCATAAAATTAAAATAATGATTCGTATGAAGGTAGACTGGCAACATACCGGTACCCAATTTCATTGGTAGAAACACGATGATTTGTGATTTTATTTTTTTGAGTGAAGATCATGCTTATAAATTCCTTATACGCCTTGACCGGGTTGTTGGCTTTTTGATAATTTAAACAGTTGCTATAGTAAGTATATTATCTTCCTTTATATATATTTTTTTATTATGCAGATGGTGGTGATAATGAAGCAACTACAGTTTTGGTCGTGGTTATTGTCGTAGCTTGCGTTTTAATATTATTCCTAATAATCAGCAGTATTGCGTGTGTTGTGTATCGAAAAAAACTTACTTACCGGGATACGCTTAACAAAAATCAATACCAGACGTATAGTGATGGAAAAGTTGTACGAAACCCCTTCCATTCCTTGCCACGCAATATGGTTACTGGATCAGATTCTATGACGTCAGAAGAAAGTATGATGTATCGCATATCTCACACGCTGAGAAATTCGCAGATGATACCAGTAGGCTTCCTTTTATTGAAATGTATTGTTAAAAACATGCTATGCTGCCGTTAAAATAATTATAGTTATTATAACATTTATTTCATTTCTTTATTTCAAATAATATCCACAAATCACAGTAAATAGTATATTGCTTGGGATTAACAAATTGAATATGTAAAATTCCCAACATTAACATTCCCAACGACATTAAAAAACAAATCAATACAAAGATTACAGAGAAAAAATATTTACAAATTTTACAAAATGTTATATTTATTTAAAAAAAATCATGGATTAATAATAAATAGCAAAAGTTAGTGGAATTAAAATTAGAAAATAAAATATGTATAAATTTCAAATAATGAAATAGAATGTTGGATACGAAAAAATAAATTATAAAATAGTTACAAATTTCGGATAAAAAAATATCATGTTGAATAAATTAAGGATAAAATTAAGATTAAAAACCATTAAATATGATATAAGAAAATGAAAAAAAAAAACAAAAAAACCGAATAACAAAATGAAAAGAGTAATTAGACCAAAAAATGCAAGTGAAAATAAAGTTTGCAATCAAGCAGATTTTGCAAGCAAAAAAAATCATACACTGTTAGAATAGCCTCGCTTATGAAAGGGTATGTTCTTAATTTAGGATTGTGTGGTGCATTCAGTAACCACTTCAAACTCTAGTAAGATATGGAATTGCCTACTATAAATAAAATATTGTTTGAATTTCTAACTTCATTACACCTTTCCAATTGTTTTCAATTGTCTTTTTAATTATTGATTTGTTGTACAAAATGTTTGTTATCAACTTTTTTTCTTTTTGTTTCTTTTTTTTCTAATATTATTATTAATGCCGTTGAATATATTGATTTGTGATATGATCATTATTTATATTCATTTTCCAGGAGAGGGAGAGTAATTTCACTCTCGGTACAGATGAATTTGTGAGACCATACATGGCCGATGGAAGCGAGGAAATGTCGGTAAGATTTGTTTCAGCCACTTCTATTCAAATATATCTAAAGGTTTACATGTATATTTCTTCAAAGAAGAATATAAATGTAATTTCAATAAAATAGATTGGCCCACGTCCTAGGGTTGCTGCCTTTGAACTACAAAAAAATATTTGTATAATCTAAGGCAAATTAATGGAATAAGTATAATTGATAGGCCTAACTATATTTTGTATACACCATTTTATCGGGTCTATTTTGAAACAGCGCCACCAACATCAATTTCGCACTTGCTACATTAGTAGCGAAAATAATGATGATGGTGGTGATGAAAATTGCGTTTACGATGACGTGGTAATGAGAATGTACTATACACGTGAAATAGCCTCACACATCACATCGTTCTTGAAATAAGGAAGTCGAGTGAGACAATAGCGTAACCAGATCATTATATGTTAAAAAGAGAACACGGATTACACAGATGTTAACATACAGTATATGCATTGTAGGTAAAGTTCGGGTTTGTCTTTTTTTGTTTGAAACGCTGTACCTTAACAACTTAAACAACTACAATTTCATAAGAAATACATGTGTTGAGACTGAAAGTTCAACATGGAATGTAATTGAACACCATTCCAGACGAGCTTTTACTCTAAATTGAATAACTTTATAAACAATGTGTTCATCGTTCCAGGGCAACGATGGATACCGCCAGGAATATTATTGAGCTTACAGTTAGTCAGGAAGGTAAACAGACGTTCCTTATTTTACATTTAAAGCCATGCTCCGGAGGAAAAATGTTTTTGGATACATTGTACCACTGACGTTTCTAAGACACAAAAAACAAGAGCATATTTTACAAAAAAAAAAAACTCGGGAACATTTAATGAGACACATATTTTTGGATATTTAAAAACTGGGGCAAAGAGTGAAAAAATGGTGGTTACACCCCCTTTTCTACCAGTGTTTATATATTCAAATATATGTATATCATTCCCGAGTTTTTCTTCGAATATGCTTTTTTTGTTTTAGAAAAATCAGTTGTACAACATATTAAAAATTTATTTTTCCTTCGGAGCCTGGCAAAAAAAAAAAAAAAAAAAAAAAAAAAAAACAAAAAAAAAATAAGAGACAGAAGTTGGACAACGCAATGAAAAATAAATATAGCTCGCTGCTCATTTCCAATATATGGTTGTATTTCAACAATGTAATATTTTTCTATCGATAATAGTATATGGGTTTATCGAATGCTGTCGGAACTTGTTAAGATACTGAATGCCACTGTCGAATAAGCACCAAGGTGCTTATCAGATATTTTTAAAAAGAGTCACAGCAATTACACAGGAGTAAATATCACACTACATTCCTCAATATTTCATATCATTGAGACTCTAAAAATCTCGATGACTTTTTTGAAAGATACATATGTGCCATTTTTCAAAGATATAAAAGTAGGCCAAACATTGGAAAAAACTTGCGATGTTTAGTGCCACTTTCGATTTTTGTAATGCAGTGGCTATTAACAACCACATCATAACACCAGAAAGAAAATACGAGAAAATATTACATTACAGAAGAAATTATCATTGATGGTTTCGTAGGGGTTTTGGTGTGGATTGGTAGAGTACTGTAGTAGAGAGGTAGTTGGAATGCTAATAGCAGTAGTAGCAGCAGCAGTAATAGCAACAGCAGTAACAATATCAGCAGTAGTAGCAACAGCAGTAGCGGCAGCAGCAGTAGCAGTAGTAGTAGTAGTAGTAGCAATAGCAGCAGTAGCAGTAACGACAGGACTAAAATACTACAATCAATACTTATTTTTTTATCTATATATTTTACAGATGATGTGATCAGAGGAAGAATAACAACATAACGTTCAGACAACCGTAGACCCGTATATTATAACTTTAGAATACGTGATTTACTCAGTAGTTGAATATTGTAGAATTTTTCTTTTTAACTAATATTGGAGATATTATCACATCTAATCTATAGTATATTCATGTGTCATTCGATTTCTCACTTTTATTACAGTACTATGCTTGTAAGGAATATTTTATGAGATATGTATAGAAAGTGATGTCATCATTTTTAGCGTCTGTGTATTTGCATAAGACAAGCTTTGTGGCACATGATTTTCATTGAAAATTTTAAAGCTCTTGGTCAATTTATGTTTCTTTTCTCAATAGTTTGCACTATTTTTCTACATCTTCTGTACTTTTTAAAACCATGAAGGCGCATTATGCAAAGTAAATATTTTCATATTTCTATTAAAATTCGAAGCATTATTTCATTAGAATTTTTATTTGAAAGAATATTTAAACCAATTTTTTGTTGTCTTGACACTTAAAATTGGTATTGGTATAAGACTATTAATTGAGCCGTTTTCATTCTTTTTGGTTATGTTCAATGTGGATTTTATGGAATACGCTAATCCTGTCAACTTTGGCCATTAGTCAAAGATTTATTTATTTTCTTTTTCCTGTGAAGAAGTTCACATGGGTCTTCATTCATAATTTACAAATCCTTATTTTGTACTGTTTTGCATTATAGCAGAATGATCATTTTATAACAATATTTGATCATTCATTGATGGCACTACTGTATGGAAATATATACATGCTTTGTTGTTTTAATTCATTTTGTTGATTTTGTATCATATATTTGCTTAAAAATTTACTTAATAATTCGGTTTTAGGTGTATTAAACTAAATTGTTAAACTCTTATCGTCGTTATAATTGCTTGCCATATCCTCCTTTAAGGGATCAATTTTACAATAATTGTGTCAATGCATTTGATTGAAACTATTTTTATCTCAAAGGTGTCTCTGTAAAAGTATTACTTTTAGGTACACATTTTTTATTCGAGAATTTTTTTTAAGACGATGAATAATTTGAATGGTTGGGCATGAACTTTTTAAATCATGTTGTAGGCAATTTACTTTTACAAAAAAAGAAAAAAAATAGAAACATATTTATATACCGGTAATTATATATAACTAATTTTTTAATGTTGCATTACCGTAGATAACCACCAGTTTTCTCAATGATTCGAACTACAATAATCAACTATTGTTCTAAATATTATAGAGTACACCACATATATCCATCAATCTAAACTGTCGTGTTATATACTCATAATAACCGCATATTATAGAATATACCTTGTCTCAATCATAAAATATAGGCTACTATACATTATTTCGTATCAATGTATATATATATATATATATATATATATATAAAACTAAATTGTTAAACTCTTATCGTCGTTATAATTGCTTGCCATATCCTCCTTTAAGGGATCAATTTTACAATAATTGTGTCAATGGATTTGATTGAAACTATTTTTATCTCAAAGGTGTCTCTGTAAAAGTATTTTACTTTTAGGTACACATTTTTTATTCGAGAATTTTTTTTAAGACGATGAATAATTTGAATGGTTGGGCATGAACTTTTTAAATCATGTTGTAGGCAATTTACTTTTACAAAAAAAGAAAAAAAATAGAAACATATTTATATACCGGTAATTATATATAACTAATTTTTTAATGTTGCATTACCGTAGATAATCACCAGTTTTCTCAATGATTCGAACTACAATAATCAACTATTGTTCTAAATATTATAGAGTACACCACATATATCCATCAATCTAAACTGTCGTGTTATATACTCATAATAACCGCATATTATAGAATATACCTTGTCTCAATCATAAAATATAGGCTACTATACATTATTTCGTATCAATGTGAATAAATGATATATATATATATATATATATATATGTGTATATATATATATAATATATATATATATATATGCAGTATCTAATGCAGTATTATATTACTCTGTGAGTTATAGAATATGTTTGTAATCTCGTTTTTACTATTTTTCTAAAATAAAGTTAAATTTTCAAATAGATTTAGTGTTTGTCTCTGATTCAGAATCCATTTGAAGAGAGCCGCAAAATATTCAGTGTACTCAACTGACTTTTGTGTACAAGAACCGACATCCTATTTCGAAACGAGCAGTGATGGCGCCAGGACCTGTCCTATGGAGGGGCTAAAGTCCCCGAAGGGGGCCTAGTGGAGTGAATCCAGCGGGGTTCCAGAGGGAGAATCCTCCTGGAAGCCACGGTTATTTGACGAATTATGGCGAAATTTTATTATTTTTATATTCATCGAGTTACTATAATATGATTTCATGTAGGCTATGTTTTCTAATGTCGAAATCAGCTTCCAAAACCAAAACATTTTGAATAAAACAAGAAACAAAGAGTATGCAATGTAACCATCTAATTTATTTTTAAATCGTCATTTTTGAAAGTGAAATTCTATATTTTGGAAATTTTGCATGAAATCTGTCAACCGCGCTGTCATGGTCGAGGTTGCTCATGAGGCTATCCAAAACGAGCATTTACTCATAACAAAACGCAAATTGTTTTTAAATAATCTCATTGAACTATTATTATCATTATTATTATTATTATTATTATTATTATTATTATTATTATTATTATTATTATTATTATTATTATTGCTGCTGTATTGAGTAAAGAAATTGAACAGTGGCAGATTCAAGGGGAACCCAGTTAGCACGGGACCCAATGATCTTATTCTTTTTTCAAAATCATGAAAAAAAAATTGGCGAAAACAGACAAAATTGTATTCAACTTTTAATCTGAGAGTGCCATTTCTGGCCATCTAGAGGTGCCATAATCATAATTGTTTTTTAGCCCCACAACAGTTGTGGGGCTGAGGCGGGTGAGCTATTTGCGGAAGACCCTCCTTGGAACCCCTCTATTTCGACTTGCTGGACCCGCCACAGTTGGAGTATCATTTCCGGGATGACAAATATAGCAGAATGAATAAAGTAAATGACTTAGAAAGCAATGTGAGGGTTACAGTATAGATTTAAGTGGCGGAATCAGGGGAGGAGGACTGCCCAGGACCCCTTTCCTTAATTTTGCAAAATAAAAAAAAATGGAGAAAAAAAAAATAATTGTATTCAAATTTAAGTCTCACAGTGATATTTCTGGTCATCTAGAGTTGCCATAATCATACATTTTATATCTCAACCCCAACCTGGTGGGACTGAGATGGTCTACATCCTCTATCTGTGAAAGCCCCTCTCTGGGCCCCCTTTATTTTAATTTTAATTCCTGGATCCACCACTGCACTGTACTGGATTTGAATCTATATGAAATGACACCGAAGAAAAAAAATAAATCCCATATTTAAGAGTCAATCCCAGTCAATTCGTATATGTACGCAGTACGCAGAAAAAAAATCCAATCAGTTTTATCATCAAGGTAAAACACTGAGCCTCTACCGATACCCATAATGATCAAGAAAAAAGTTCACTTATATTGTTATGTTGAGTAAAACACTGATGACCAAATCAGTGGTGGTGCCAGTGGAGTCTGGGTGGCTACATCCCCCTCCCCTGTCAAGTGGAGCTCCCCACACGGGGAGAAAAAAAAACGAAATTTGAGGGAAAAAAAAACTTACGAGGTGTGAGACTCGTTTAAAGCCTTTCAAATCTCTAAATTGTCAGAGTCCCTTTTAGGCCACTTGTCGGTCATGGGATCATCATCCCCTTATTATTATTATTATTATTATTGTTATTGTTATTGTTATTGTTATTGTTATTGTTATTGTTATTGTTATTGTTATTATTATTATTATTATTATTATTATTAATATTAATATAAATATTATCATTATCACTATCACTATCACTATCACTATCACTATCACCACCACCACCATTATCATTATCATTATCATTATTATTATTATTATTATTATTATAAAAAAAATACTTATAATGGTCACATTATTAAGAAGACACAACAATAATTGTTACTTAACCAATATCCTGAGGCGCGTGGAACGGAGAGAGTAGAGAAAACAGTAGAACTTATACATACTGTTTGTGGTGCTGAACTAATAATAATAATTCAAATAATAAAACATTAAATAGTTAAACCGTTATTAAATTTTTAATTATTGGTCATGTTGTAACTTCAGCCGTTGTCTTTCAAACCATTTAAATTATCGTAGCAAAAAGTATAAAAACTAACTTGTGTTTTTAATGAAAGTTAATCACTTGTAAATTATAAATGCTTGAAAATGTGTAGTTCAATGGTTTGATTGAATGTGTGTGGAATGGGAATTGAATATATGGCGTAGACCTATGTTTAAGAAAAAAATACAAAGTATAGGCCTATGTAGGCCTAAAAAAAAACAAAGGTTACTTTGTATTTGGTCACGGAGGGCTATATCTGAGGATTTTTCAAATGAAAGATAGGGGGTAGCTAGCTACCCTATTCTCCCTTCTCCCTCCATGACTGGATCCGCCAATGATCGCGCACACAGCAAATCTATTATATTATAGATGTATCGAGTTTAAGTGGATGGTGGCTCGTTTATTGCTCGTCCCGGTAGAGTCGGTGTCAGTATCAGATTGACTGCAATACAATAAACTCCTACTTGTTTAACTTTGTATACCACAAATTGTAGTTGTGGTCAGCGAATGTCCTTATAATTATCTAAAAGTATTTACACTGAAGAGTTATCCTTTACCACAAACCACAGAAAGCCGTTGAGTTCAGCCAGACTAACATTCATATAAGCTTATTTGGAATATGAACTGGAATCTGGGGAATTCATGTTGCAATATCGCACATGATCTTAAATCGGCTAATACTATACAATTTAATTTTGTTTTTAGTGTATTTTAATATTTAAAGGCCTGGTCATCTCCAATGAGTATGGACTATTCCATTGTTAATCATGCCGTGTTGCCCTTGTCGTCCGCAAAAAAATTAACACAACAATTAAGTTTGCTTTTCGTTTATCCTGTCACCGACAGTAGGGATGCTTTGGTTTTATTTTGTTTTTGTAATTGCTTGAAAAATAAATAAAATGAAATGAAAAAATACTGTTTGCTCTCCTTATTCCTACAGATGGTATGTTTATTCATCATGAGAAAAGAACTTTTCACAAATTATTGCCCTGGAATGGGAAAAGGAAACCGAATAATTAACGAAGTAAGCAACGATCAAACAAAATTGAACTTAAGAAAAACCAACATACTTTTTAATGTGATTACAGGATATACATATCGTATGTAGATTTCTGTTGCATATCAAGTCATATTAATAGTGATTCTATGTTTAGAATTATCAAATTGTAGGCCTAGGCCTAAGTAGACCAAGTCCCGTTGCAAGTGTCAGCTGTCTCTTATACA
>NW_022753199.1:306770-326422 GCF_011630105.1 Anneissia japonica
TATATATATATATAAATATATATAATTGATATTGTTATAATAATTTATTATAATAAGGGTCGCCCTCTACAAAGAAAATAAAAGCAACCAGCAGTGTATGCCCAACCAACCGTCGCTCAGCAGCCACCAGTGCCCAAACTGAAAGAACCTGTTCCTACAAAGACAAAAACAAAGAAGCCAAAAAAGGTAAGTGAATCTAAATGCTGATATTTTTCTTAGTACAAAAGTCACGATGCGTGTCTGCATCTGCGTAATAAACCTTTTCAGAGTGTCATGGAAACCAATCAGAACAGTGCCATGAATATGCAAGTGTTCAACAAACATGTGCATTGTCCCACAAACGTGTGTGTTTATGTACATTTTCACTGTCGTTTTGCGGGACCTTAGCGACATTATCCAAGGGGTTAAGCGGAAATGTTATTGATTGTTGGCATTTATATAACTTTTTTTAAACAAAATGTTTTACATTATTGACCAGCCACAGAAAACAGTAACAATAAAACACATTTTCATAATAATAATAATAATATTAATAATAATAATAATAATAATAATTAATAATAATAATTAATAATAATAATAAAAAATAATAATAATAAAATAATAATAATAATAATTAATAATAATAATAAAAAAAAATAATAATATTAATAGTAACAATAATAATAAATAATAATAATAATAATAAATAATAATAATAAATAATATTAGTGAGTCTGTGCAACCCGGAAAACCGGTACCAGCAACTCACGTCGTCCACCACAGGGGCTGTCAGTTCCGGTACACCGGGGTATCCCCTACTCGTCTGGGTTCTTTATAGTGCACACGAGCCATTGTATACACTGAGCCACGGTTTATAGTCCTTATTCGAGAAGATTTGTTCTACCACCAGAACCATAGGTTCTGGTGGTAGAACAGCCCCGATATTATGGCTATAGCTTACGGCACCCCTGCTAACAACTCGGCCATTCGACTCACCTTTATGTTATAAGCGATATGAAGCTCTAAACTGTTCCTTCACTAACGCCTCGAAACGTATGAGTATTTGGGGTGAAATAATTGTAATGATGACAAAAGTGGGAAAATAATGAGAAGTGTCATGTGTGGATGTTATATTTTGGTGGATTTCAGGTATTTGGTTTCATGGCAAATTGCTCAACTGCAATGCACTTAGACTGCCCCCGACAGTCGGGGCCTGGAATAGCATTGGCCAAGCCTCAGAGGTTGGACAAAATCTTTGTCCTACGGAACATGATGCAGCTACTTTAATTAGTACTTTGAAACATCTCTTTGTTTTAGGTTAAGAAAGTTCTTGCAAACAAAATGCTCTTCTATGAATTTAGTAGAGAAATTGAAACAAATTAAAGAACAACAAGAGAAGGAGGAAGTAGTGGTTGAATCAGATGAAGAAGACATGGCGACAATGACACAAAGGAGGATAGAGGAATGGAAGGAAAGCAAATTTATGATGCAAGTACTATTTTGTTATTCACTACTTACATCTCTGAACAATTAAAAAAATAAGACGAACGTATTCTCTTGCATATCCCTTAAATTCACTGGTAATCAATTAAAGAAAAATGTTGTAAAATGTTATATTTCAATCTGCTTCTGGTTGGGAGTTAATAACTTTTAAGTGAGCTATCCATTTAAAAATTCAATTTTTGTGTGTCAAATAATCTTATTCGAAAACAT
Source organism: Anneissia japonica (assembly GCF_011630105.1). Classification (NCBI taxonomy): domain Eukaryota; kingdom Metazoa; phylum Echinodermata; class Crinoidea; order Comatulida; family Comatulidae; genus Anneissia; species Anneissia japonica. Next base: position 308,466 of record NW_022753199.1, read on the forward strand.
ATAGCATGAGGTAATCAGTAGATAATAAATAAGATTAATCAATTTTTTTTATGAATTTTATTCTGCATGAAATATACAAGTGCGTTTTTGTTTCAAGATTACGAGGTAATTTCAAACAGTTATATAATGAAAATTCTGAATAGTTTTTCAAGAATTGTATAGGCCTACATGTCTGAAAACGTGTGGCAATAAAGGTTAATTGTAAACAATGTTATCCTTATAAAGCTAGAACGCCGGAGACTCCAGGACTAGGGAGCCGGACTCATTCGGGGGCCATGGGCCATAGATTGGGCCTACAGCCCAGGGCTTCCTTCTTCCACATTCATTTCCCCATTTTCAAGTACCTTTTGCTAGATTGAATCGTGTCATTGTTTTTTTTTTGTTTTTTTTTTTGTTCTTCTAGAGGAAAAGCTTCGTACAATGCAAATTTTAAGATGATAAAGGAGACTAAAGAGAGAGACTAAAAAGGAAGAATAATATAATAAATCATAACACTCGTTTTGTCACTAAGTGATGGATGACATTTAACGGATGACATTTAATGTTATCCGTTCAGATTCAAGCAGCGTCCCTATGCTTATGAAAAGCCATCAGTAGTGTAATGTTCTAGGTATAATCATTAATTGAGCAGTCTCAAGAATATGATATGGGTAAATTTGCAATAATGTATATATTGAACATATTTGAGTGAAACTTAGATCTACCTTACCCACAAAATCTAATCTACTCCTTATGACAGTGTATGATTTGACTGAAACTTCTAATGTATAGTCTTTGTTGGTAGATTTTTTTTTCTTTTGTCAAGCCTTTTATTTCCATAATCACATAATGTATAAATGAAACAAAATCACATAAGTTATACTATTAGGCCCTTGATTTTTGACAAACAATGACCTTTCAGAGGTCAAACTGCTGTCAAGAATATTAATTGGCTGCTTCGCAGCAAAAATAAGTAGTGTCTTTAGTGAAACTGGGAATAGCGGGGATGAGAGGTTGAAGAATAGAATCAATGAAGCCGGATAAGTGCTCTGTCAGAGTACCAATGGCTGAAACTATGGGTCTGCCCAGGGGTGAGATATATATATATATATGTACTGTAGAATATAATATAACGTAACAGTAAAGAAACTCAAACGTAAGATGTTGACTTTAGAAACACTAAAATTTATTAGGCGAATATTTCGGCTACTCCTGTAGTCTTTGTCAACGCTTGACATAAAATTTTATGTCAAGCGTTGACAAAGACTTCAGGAGTAGCCGAAATATTCGCCTAATAAATTTTAGTGTTTCTAAAGTCAACATCTTACGTATTTGAGTTTCATTACTGTTACGCTATATTATCTGTCTCTTATACACATCTAGATGTGTATAAGAGACAGAATTTAGCAAGAGGGCGCCATTCATGCCTTATTACAGAAGTGGGATTGAGCACTGTTTCACATATATATATATATATATATATATATATATATATATATATATATATATATATATATATATATATATATATATATGAAAAAAATAATAACTCCGGAGAGATGGTAATAAGTTGCCAGATATATAGTTTTATTCAAGTGAGCAAACGTTTTCGGTTATCAACCTTTGTCAAGCTAAAGAAAAACACGAGAAAGCAAAATACATAGCATATGGAAGGCTCAAAACATGGTTCCACAAACAGAATGCACCAATAGGTGAGCAGAACAAAACGTAGTAGCCAAGTAGGCTTTTCATAGGCATAGGGACGCTGTTTGAATCTGAACGGATGACATTAAATGTCTTCCGTTAAATGTGACCTGTCACTTACGAGAAATTTTCTCGTAAGTGACAAAAAAAGTGTTATGATTTATTATATTATTCTTCCTTTTTAGTCTCTCTCTCTCTCTCTCTCTCTCTCTCTATATATATATATATATATATATATATATATATATATATATATTGTATTCTTGATTTTTCTGGCTCCTTTTACCAAATTCTTTACGTTCTTGATCATTTAAGTTACTCTAAGTAATGATGACATACACATTTACTACAGGGGTCATTATAATACAAATCACAGATTAATTAAGTTTCATTTATCACTCCATTAAATAGAGAAACATATTTTTCCTAAGGCTATATGCTTTTCAACTGCTTTTTCAAAGGAGAGTTTCTGTTCGAATTCCAACAATGTCGGCTTCTTATTCTTACATCGACATATGGTAGAATTTTTTCCTTTATGAGATTATTTTGAATAGATAATGCATGGTTAATAATGCGGTGGGAATCAAATGAAACGCGATCCTGATTTCTATAGTGCCACCAGGGTTTATTGAGTTAAGCATTTTTATGTCAAACCTATATATTTATACAGTATTTGCTTTTAGTTTCATTTTTTTGTTCCAAGCTTACAGTGCTTGTTATTTGAAAATGGTAGGTGACCTAAAAAACACAATTATTTAGGTAATTGGGGGGTTAGGGGAAGTTGAAAAGTGTAAATAATATTATTTATGATGCAGTCATCAAGGTTGTATTGAAGCTCAATTCCATGGTATTTGGGGGTGTTAACTAGATTGAAGGTGTGTTATATTTAAAGCCAAGGTTCTCTATGTTTCACACCCCAGCAAATAAGTTCAGGTGTATGATGGTGTAGGACTGCTCAAATCCCAAGCACTATATGTGATAATCGTGGGGCACCCAAGGGCAGATCCAGAGATATCTGACCAGGGGAGGGGTGCACCCTGATCGAGAGACAACACCACCCTTAGTGTTTGTTTTCTAGATGCCTGTAAATAACCGCCTTCCCTCGAAACTCTGACAAGTCACAAGAAAATCAATCTATCTACGGTTATTGATTGTTCATTTTCTTCATTAATATTATCTTAGTTATCATCTGAAGAAATAATAATGTAATAATGAATTTTACAATGTTTTATATCGTTTTTTGTGCATTATGCTTAAACAGTGATGTCTGCACAAGTAAAGTTTTGTCCAATGTGTGCACCTATCCTAATTTTTATATTTCTACAACATTGCTTTTCAGTTGGTCTAATATGTTACCGAATTCTAAATATTTGTTGAAGGAAGGCTATTAGCCTATTAGGTTAAATACCTTTCCATAGCTTAGTAATACATATTATTGACTAGGTTTTGTGGAAGCTTGTTGCTTAATATAGCTGTATATATCGGTAAGATTCTTATCAAAATAAGTCCGAGTGCGAATGAGGTTTTAGGTACTCAGTAACCATATTTTTGCCATAAGGTTACAATCAGTGCTTTATTCTGTAGTAGTTACTGAATGAACATAACCAACATATTGCTGGGGAAAATTATGGAGAGGGGTCCTATAATCAGAATGGTAGAAGAGAGATGTCTACAAACTGGTAAACATTAGTGTGTGTGTGTGTGTGTGTGTGTGTGTATTGGGTTGTGTTGAGTCCTCTATACCAGTGAATATTAGGAGGGATAGCTAGAAACATGTGAATAATAGGCAGGCTCATAGGCAGGGGGTTTTTGGAAGGGAAAGGGAGAGGTTGCAGAGGGTGTGGATGCAATTTAAAATGCTTCACTTTTAAAACCTATTTATTTCACTAAAATTGTCCCTTTACCGTAAAGGTGTATATATTTCATTTGACAGCTCTTCTAACTGTTGATTAATAACTGTGAAATATATGTTTTATACTTTCTTATCTGACATTTATCAGTGAACCTTCTAGTTTGTGGTACGAAATTTGTTGGAAATTGATATAAAGCTTTGTTGATTGCAGGTTGATTAATATGATAAAAAAAATCTATGTTATATTAGGCCTACAATAAACACATTACTTTATCAGGTCCGTAACAACACCCAAATGGCAAATGAATAGAAATTTAAATAGAATTTTCATGAAAAATTAGAAATCCATTAAATAGGCCCCCAAAAATCTACTTTACTTATGTAGTAACGAAAAATAGAATCGATTCATATAAACAGGTAAATACTAGTGGGAAAAATGCCTGTTATGTATTTTAATTCAGTGAATAATAGGGGGATTTCTGTAAACAGAAGAGTAATGGGAGGCTCAATAAGCCCAGGGGATTAAAAGTAGGTTACTAACATGAAATAAATGTGTAATTTTAAGCTGGCTGGCATAATATAAAAAAGTTGTAAGCATATAACTATTGCAGTAGTAAACTGTTCAAAAGGTTTGGATGAAACGCTTTAAATCCCCCTGGCTGCGGGCCTGGCTTATACACAAAACAAATTCCCTGAAATTTGACCGTGGCTTCCATTTTTCACAGCCTTGGAAACATATATTTGTATAAGAGCATCAAACCTTCCACTAGATTTGTTTACATAGGCCTACAGTACTTGTATTGATTGACATTGCAAATTAACGATTTGTAGACAGGATAGCAACAGTGCGGAAAACATTTTACAGTACAGTACTTCCAAAATATGTGCACTCTGAAAGAAAATGGGGTTAGTTGAGGGGCGCTAGTTTACAAATAATGTGATACAGGGGCTGATCCAGAATTTTTGGGAGCACAACAGTCTCAGAATTGGTAAGTGAGTAGCACAACACACTGATTTGCATTGGAAATTAAAAAAAAAAAGAAAAAAAACTGGATCCGTGATATATTGTTATTTTCAAGGTATTGTTTTTTGGGGGTTTTTTTTGCCTTGAAAATTTTTATGAGAAAGACATTTTGAAGCTGCAAACTTTCACTCATGACTAGAAACAACTCCGCTCCCTAAGCCCCATAAAGAGGCTTCACTGATAAAAGTATCAAGTTATTTCATTTATTTAAAGAGGGCCCCTGAATATCAGCCGACCGCGATTTTTTTTCCGTACGAAACATTTGCATGAAACATCAATCGGGCCATCTCCGATTGACTCGACTAAGTTCGATACGAGGAACAAGAGCAGACACTTCGCAATGTCGTGACGCTCGAGTTTTACTATCAATGCTCTTTCTATGTTTACCTACGGTAGGCCTATGATATCTTACGGATTTATGGGATGTACGTGTGTAACTAACTGTGACCTTCTTGGATGTTTATTAAATGTTAGTATAATATCTACAACAACAACAGCTAGTACCCACTTTTATATAGTGTAGATAGGACGTACACCAAAGGCTGACAGAAAGAAGATAAACTAAAGGCCTAAAGCAGGCTGAGTTAAGTCCTACCTACCATAGGCCCTCCCTAAACTAGGCCAGTTCCCTAGGCTAGGGTCCTAGGTTGACACCAACAGTCACGCTTTACATACAGACGTTGATTGAAATTTTTGGAAAAAAATGGAAAAAAATTAAAACATGAAATAAAAAAAGTGCATAAGACAAATATTATTAAATAAAATATACTATACTAAAGAAAAGTGGAAAGAGCTACAAAAAATATAGAAGGTTTTTTGAAGTAAGAACTGTAACACTTAAAATGTATATGTAATAATTTTGGGGGGATGTTTAAATGTATGTGTATTTAATTTGCAGTCTTTATAAATAATTATGTATAAAGAAAGATAAGATATAGTAATATGTGAGTAAAGAAAGAAGGTAATAAGACCTAATGCTGTTTGTTAAAGGTATTGTATAAAGCATGTATATAAAAGGAGGAAAAAAAAAATATTGAAAATAAATGAAAAAAAGACAATAAAAGTGGGTTACCCCCACAAAAGACAAAAAAAAAATATACCATTCGGTGGCGTTATTAAACTTGACCAACCTTGTAATGTAATTAATGTTAAATAATAAATAATAATAATAATAAAAAATAATAATTTCAGCATTAATTACCTTGACCTAAGCCTTGTATACTATTTACTAGGCCTATAATTAATAACTAGCCCAGGGGAATATCTTTTCTGTTATTTCCCCTTAACGTCGATTTTTTAATTGTTCTCAAATTCCTCGATTGTCTAGGCCTAAGTTCCCCTTAAGGTAGGCCTACAGGTTGGTTTTAGTAACATAATAATAATAATAATAATAATAATAATAATAATAATAATAATAATAATAATAATAATAATAATAATAATAATAATATATTATTATTATTATTATTATTATTATTATTATTATTATTATTATTATTATTATTATTATTGTTATTATTATTATCATTTTGGCATTGCATGTAATTAACCTGGTCTAGTCTTGTAATCAAGAATCTGCAGATTACTATGCCTGATATTAATAACTAAGCATAGGCCTCATTTATATATTCATTGGTGCTCTGCCATTTTGGCAGGTCTTATGGCATCCAGTATTTTAGAGCTGCCTCTTCTCAGCTCTTCTCTTAATTTGAAAATAACTGTCACCCTGTTTCTTTTGATCAAACGTCCCGAGAAACGCGCTTTTCCTTACTCTCTGTGCTTTCCCCAGAAAGCGTATATTTTTTGTAGTTAGGCCTAGGTAATTATGCAAAACCCAGACTTAACTAAAAAATAAAAATTGCCACAGTATGTAACTCAAGTTAAAATAACACTTTTTACTCGTGCAGCTCAATCAAATATTATGTCATTTTAAACGACCCATTAGTATTAGCATGGTAACATCAATGTATTTAAAAAAAATTAAACAGCGAAGTTCTCTCAGATCAGAAGTTGTTGATGACCTTTTGACCTGAATTCTGCAATATGAGATTTTCGGGTCGATTCAGTCGAGACCGCCCGAGTGGAGTTTCATGTAAATGTTTCGTACGGAAAAAAAATCGCCAGCCGACCTAGTATAAGCTGCAAGGGTCGTCCTCTACAAACAAAATAAAAGTTAAACAAGCAACGAAATAAGGATTCCAACATAAAACGCTTTATCCAAGCACACATACCGAATCCCAACCACAGAACCAGGTTTAATGGAAACCTTGGCAATGAGAGCAGAATGGTTCTGAGTAGGCCTAAATATAACTTTATGCACATTTTCTCTTTAAATTTTATAAGCACTCCTCAATACTACAGTATAGGTTTTACATCACAATAGATGAATTATATTTTTTCTTTTGAACTAATTCTATATTATTGCACATAGGCACTTCTTGAAATTTGTACTCCGTTAGGCAAATGTATCATGCGGGCCGCCGACAAGAGATACCATCAAACTTTTCGAAAATATCCGAAACCATGGATGTATCCATAACTTTTTTACTAGGGGAAGATCCTAAATTTTTCAAACGGTGGTACAACATTATTTGTGAGTAGGGTTTATTTCAATACATAACATTGATATGCAATGACATTTTTAAATTTAGTGGAAAAAGAGTGGGGACTTTCCCCCATGCCCCTACTGGATCTGCGCCTAATTACCGTGGGAAACATTAAAGTAAAAGCCAGAAACGAAGAGGAAAATGGACAGAAACCAACCATGGGGACCAGCGATTTAGAATAAGAATTTTGTTTTGTACTAATTAGCCTACGCCTATATGTTGTAAAATATAAAGAGGCACATGTTATCTTACCTCTGATTTATAGTCATAGATATAACTTTATGTAGATCTAACGATATTTGAAATTTCAGTTTCTAAATAACGTATATATAGGCCTATATATAGATCTAACACGTCATGATAAGAGATTGTGTATATATATGGGCCTATGTTGTAAAATATAAAGAGGCACATGTTATCTTACCTCTGATTTATAGTCATAGATATAACTTTATGTAGATCTAACGATATTTGAAATTTCAGTTTCTAAATAACGTATATATAGGCCTATATATAGATCTAACACGTCATGATAAGAGATTGTGTATATATATGGGCCTAGGCCCGTTGGCACCCGGCCTGTTGGCACCCGGCCTTTCGCCACCTGGTCTTTTGCCACCCTGCCCGTTGCCACCCGGCCCGTTGCCACCCGGCATTTTGCCACCTTAGGCCCGTTGCCACCCGGTCTTTAGCCACCCGGCCTTTTGCCACCCTAGGCCCGTTGCCACCGGCCTTTTGTCACCCGGCCTTTTAATTGCCACCTAGACCTGTTGCCACCCGGCCTTTTGCTACCCGGCCCGTTGCCACCGTAGGCCCGTTGCCACCCAGCCATTTGCCACCCTGCTCGTTGCCACCCATAGTTGTATAGTAGGCCTATGCATTGTATTTGCAGAAATTTTACTCACGGCATTTTTGCCAAACTATGTGTACTGAATGATGAATGGATTGATTATTTTGGCCGATTTTAAACAACGACAATTCGTTGCGGTTAACCATCATGAATGGCACACGTGTAAAGTAGTCCTGATTAGCGTTCTATCTTTATTTGTATGTATTCAGACGTATATATGTATATTTTTTCTGAGTCTGTGCTGTTTTTTGTTAGTGTGTATGTGTGTATGTTTTTTGACATTTTTGTGAAGGCAGAACATCATGAATTAAAATTCTTGTAGTGTTATAAATTGAACATTTTTTTATTTGATTTGCCGTTGAATGTGGAATTAATAATGAACATAAATATAGTGACAATGATGAAAATGATAAGCTATTATTATTAAGATGTTGAATATGTTAATGCTGCTACCGCTATAAGGAATGGGCATAGATCTCTCACAATGTATGATCATATAATATAGGCGCTTGTATACCAATAGAAAAAACATGGGAGGGGGAAATGTCCAACTGACCAATTGAAGGCCACGAAAATTAGGCTTGAAGACACTATAATCTGAACAATAGCCCTAGTCACGTTATAAACATTCAGGAGGATAAGTTTGCTCAGATCGTTAATGTTACTGACTGCAATATCCTTTGTAGTTTACCGCTAAGAGCTTTATCCAAAGTTTATCATTGACGTTTATTTCTCATGAGAAAATACATATGCTTGTAATAAATTGTCCGCATAAAGAGAGAAATACCAAATAAAAAATAAAACAAAAGTAATAATTTGCCTATACAAATAACGTTATTTTTTATTGCTAATCCCTAATATTGTGGACAATTTCGATCATACTAAGCCATAACAACTCTCCCCGTGAACCCTACCGAGGCTCTAGTCGATAGGCTAATATAAAACGTTTATTCATGTAGGCTATTGTTATTTTTATTTTAACTAAAGGTATTACAGGAAATATTTATAATTAATTTTGAACAGATTGAGATAATATTACATTTACAAGCACTAGCGACGCTACCGGGGTGGGGCTAGCAGGGCCTCCAAACCCCACCCCCTGTAGAGCCCACAAATATAAAAATCCACTACAAATGCAAAAATAACGACAAATGTCAAAACATTCTACCAGCAAATGTCAAAATATCCACAAATATCATAACATGTCAACCACAAAATGTAAAAATAACCACAATTGTAAAAAAAAAAAAAAAAAATCGCCCACAAATGCAAACATTTGTTTAACCACAAACGTAGAAACATTTCACCTACAAATATAAAAATTTCCATTTTTACCTCTAATGTCATAACATGTCAACCGCAATTGTAAAAATTTTCCTAAGCACTTAAAACCCTAAAATATTTAAAAACCCTAATTAACTGCTATAGTAGAGCAGATAAAGCACCCAGTTGCGCTTACCAAAGCATGAAACGTTTTACAAAATATCTTTAATGTGTGCAAATTTAAAAAAAAAGTTTTTCTCCAAGTTTCTGACGCCTGCTCTGGCCGCCATTTTGAATTTAAAATGACCGCCTCTAAAAGACGGAATCCATATATCTTGGCAACGGAAAATCGTACAGACTTAATTTTGCTCTAATGTAAGATTTTGTCCAAAAGTTATCGGAAATGGTGTTTTTTAACCTTTGAGCCTACATGGCCCAGCATATCCATATCTCTAAATCTGTTGGCCTCAAAGTGTTCGGAACACGCATGTTTCTATTTGCTCTAATGTAACACTTCCCCAAAAGTGACCGGAAATGCATATCTTACCTTTGACCCTTGATACCCAGCATATCCATATCTCAAAAAACGGTTGGCCATAGAAACCTGATGTTGGCTTCCATGATTTTTCAGAACATGCATGTTCTTATTATGCAAAATGTTGACCAGAAATGAAGTTTATGACCTTTTGACCTTTGTACCCTGTAGGAAATTTATATCTCCATAACCGTTGGTCATAGGGACCTAGTTTAACCTCAATTTGTTCGGAACATATATATTTCTATTTGCACTAATACAAGATTTTGTCTAAAATTGACCGGAAATAAAATTTCTGACCTTTGACCCAAAAAGACCCTTTAGCATAAAGCTACAGATACCTCTATTATGATTGGTCATGTACACCTAGTTTTGGCCTCAAATTGTTCAGAATATGCATGTTGCTATTTGAACTAAACGTTTTGTCCAAAAAGAGATTAGAAATGACATTTCTTACCTTTGTACGTACCCTGTAGCATAGGCAGATCTCAGAATGGTCTCAAAGTATTCGGAACGTACATGTATCTATTTTTCAAAATGTGACTGGAAATGACATTTTTGACCTTTGAACTCTAACAACCAAAACGTAGATCAGATCATACTGTACATGTTTCTATATGTATGTGTCTTATTGTGAATATAAATGATAATTTTGACCTTATATTCACATCTTCCTAAATTTAGAGACTTGATTATGGTCTGAAATACCAGAATAAGCATCTGTTTACTTTCAATGAAAATGTTGTCGACAAAATGCCGAAAGTTCTTGTTTATTTGTGTCTGGCCCTAATGTTCGTTTTATTAGCCCACTCTCTGAGAGAGGGGGCTTTTATGATGATTCTGAGCGAATTTTGAAGTCATTTGTTTTTCTATCTCCTCCTTCGTTTGTGACGCGATTAGGCCGATCTTGCAATAATATGGAAGATAAGGCGTTGGGAATTTAAAGTATATGAAGAGTTTTTTGAAAATATTGTCGGGAAATATGTGAAAAGTATGTTTTTTTAATCATATTTCTTAACACTACGGTGGGTTTCCTATGAAAGCGTGTTCGTCATTGATCAGATTACAAATCGCCTGATTCCACATTGTCTTTATCAACCAACCACGGCCTGGAATTGTAAGCTTTGCGGCTAATAAATGCGTCTGCACGAGTCTAGTTGGCAGCGAAGAATGAGCCGTTTTGTGGTGCTTGCAGGGTGGGTGGTCTCTCCCCTGAGAGATAAACAATGTACACTACTGTAATGCAGGCTGGCCTAGAGGTAGAGGAAGACGAACTAGGCCTATAGGTTGGCTGGGTAGTACGTGTGTGTAATCTGTCTCTTATACACATCTAGATGTGTATAAGAGACAGGGTATACCGAGATAGTTTTTCCTTTATATTGTTTTCCTCTAGTTAATCTAAAAAGGTTACGTTTATCAGATTCAGTGCCAAAAAAAAAAAAAACTTTCAGAGGTCTAGGTCTATCCAAATCCTTCCTTCCAATACGAAAACATAAAATAAAATTCAGATCGCAATCTTCGGTAAGGCTCTTCACTGCTCTCATATTCTCCTCTTTCTTATCCTCTACCAATTCAGAAACTGGTTCAACCAAACCAAAAACCATTGCATTACATTTTCGCATTTCTTTCTCAGCACATTCGTCCAAACTTATCTGAACAATATTTTCAATTCTCAAATCCAAGGTAAAACTACATCATCAACAGAATCTCAGTCTGAATCACTCCTATGACTCTGCGTACTATCGATACCACATAATAAATCCAGTTTAGCTTTATTAGCTTTTACTTCAGCCTTTATCTCATGTAATCCTGCAGTCGACATTTTTTTTTCTTGCCAGTGCCATGCGACGTGTATGTGTGTTGTTCTATTAGTGTGACTACAAACGTCACTGTGTGCATCGCAAATTATTTGTTTTTTTTTTTTTAAGTGGGCAGCGTAACAGTCAGTGGCTGGATGGTAACGACTACAGTACCGACACAAAATACTGCATTTTTACCTGCGCGCAGGCTTCGTAGATAATCGTAGCCTGATGATATCTAAGCAAGGCCGGCTACGCGAAGCGAACCTACGAAGCAAAAGCATGTTGTTTATTTGTATGTGCAGACAGACAGCTGTAGCTTACTGGAATAAATAATGTATTGCTTGATAATTTGTTAATGACAAGCACAAGTTTAGACCGTTAATTTAAAGTATGGAGTTGTTTTTCAATAAGAAAAACGTACAATTGACTTCTGTATTGTTTTTTTTTTAATTAATTAGCCTGGCCTAGGCTAGCCTATTTTTTTTTTTTATTTACAATTATTTTACCTCTTTAACTGTTAAAAAAGATGCCCTCAATGACAATACACACACGTGAAAAAATTGTTCATCAAATAATACTTTGTAGCCTTGATTTAGTACGATAAATAATAAATATAGAGAGAGTTAACGTTCCGTTAATTGTAAAATTACCGAATGTCACATGTAAAACCCAATGGAAAATAAAACTTGGCAAAAATGCCAGTTCATCTTCTCAACCCCAAAAATCCAGCATCGGACAGAGTGCGCGCTAATCAGAACTCAGTAAAGTGTGTTAAAGGATAACCTCGTGGCAAATGTTGAAAAGGTGTGAGCGACAGTGAGTAAAAGACGAAGAAAATGCGGTCTACCATGACTAGCCTTACTTCGGCAAAGTAGTGATTCTGTAGTTCATTAGTATTGGATCGCTTAGCAGGTTCTGCCTCAAATTATGGTAAACAATAAACAACGTGATCTTAAGTAGAAATCGTAATAATTTGTACATGATTTGTCATCAGTATTATTATTTAAAAGAAGAAAGTTCCTACTACCAGAACAATATCAGATCAAAATTCTCCGAATTGGAAAGTTAACCAGTAATAACATACAGACGGCCCACTAGGTTTACCTAGCTATTGAACTAAACACAGTTTTAAAACATGATCGATCTAATAATAAGGTAGGAAATAACAAAACAATAAGTTCTAACATTGTTTATTAGTAAATTGCAACATTGTTCACGTGCTGAAAGCTGGTAAACTATATTTCAATATTGTTTACGCATTGAATCCAGCCTACGAAGTTTGCAAAGCTAATTAAAATAACAATGACCTTCGTAGTGGTTCGTAGCTACGTTCAAAACATAACCTACGAGCAGATTACGAGAGGTTACGCGCAGATACGAAGCAGTACTGTAATTCCTGTCTGTACTGTAATTTCTATGTTCATGACGGTCGGCTAGCTGTTAGCGTGCGCCAAGTGCACACACAACAGCAGAAATAAAGCAGCAGACTGCCGGGTAAATAATGGCTTTCGAGCTTGGGGTTTTTACTTGAATGCTATGAATGATTTCAATGTCAATGACCAGGCCACGATTTTTTTTCCGTACGAAACATTTGCATGAAACTTCACTCAGGCCATTTAGTGCATGATAAGTGGCTAAAACAATTTTTAACATTTTAGCTAATTTTGGCTAAACAAATATCCAATTGGCTAAATTTTTGTTTTTTTAGCTTTAGTCAATTGGCTAAACAAAAATGAACGTTAGATTGAACCCAGCATTCACTCACCAAACTGTCTACTTAGCCTATCATAAACCTCTACATAAATATCTTCATAATTACAGTACAAAATATTTCAAAAAGTTACGTACACAACAAACCTTACAACAACCATATTTCCATTAATATCACTGTACACGACATCACACCTTTCCTAACTGTTAAGTGAACATAACAAAAAATGTCTATGATGATGCATACAACTAACTCTAACTTTAAATGTTTTTCTTTATGCTCAATACACATAACAACACGCCACACAACCTCACCCACCGGCAGCACTTAAACATTGCCAGCTATTGTCAAGTGGGCTATTGCATCATTGATGCTATCGTTAAAAGAAAAACAGTGTTTCATCTACCTAGGATACTCTTGCGACTCTAATAATAATAGTAATAATAATAATAAGAAGATACTTGTAGACTAAAAGCGCATAACACGAAAAACTCATTTTTTGCTTCACATTATATAATAAATAAAATAGTTAGATAAACAAATACACACACACACCCACACAAGAAAACACGAAGAAATGTCACAAAAAATTAATATGTGGCGATCAGCTACAAGCAGGTCTCTCTTTGGAAGAGAGGGCTGTATTTATGAGATGAAGAGGAGAAGATATAAATAAATAAAATATGGCGGATGGAAACACATGTGTCTGTCTCTGTGTGTGATCTTTCACTGTGTATGGATGTCGATTATTGATACCGGTCCTGGCAGAATCGCCACAACACTGTATACCGAATCTCTGAGGGGTCACCGTCACCACCCTAACCCAACGTAGGACCCTATATAGGTGGCTCGAGTAAAGGAATGTGAAACACCTTCAAGGGTAGCAGCGTGGTGCTTCACTAAGAGGCCTATTTGCATTACTCGAAATTAATGAAACGCATATGAAACAATTGTTGTGGGTATCTTATTTGGAAGGTATGAAGACAAATTATCTTATTACAGAACTTTTATGGTCCCCTGGCTTCCATTCATGATGGGCCACTTCGTTCTCATTAGTCCTATTGTAATTAATCACTCTCGAATTTTCCACTGCCTATTTTATGGCTGTTTAGAAAAATAAAAAATAAAACCTATCAGACGTCATTAGACCATTGGAAACTTATTCACTACGCAAACTCAGACCCCCAACTAGATAAATGAAAACTATAAAGATAATAATACGTTTCTTAATACTCGTATGCTATATTTATGTGATTTCAGAATAAACAAACAGAATATTTATAAAATAGTAAAATAGTCACAGAGCCAGGCTAGACCTACTGAGAAGATTTCGGTTCTTTGCAGTGAAGTAAATCTAAAACGTATTCACGAAATCTTTCAAAATCGTGTACAAAATAGTTGAACAAACTTTAAAGTATGTCCCAAAGGTATTTGTAGTGAAATTGTACTGTGGTACAAGGCTTACGTAATTGAGCTAAATAAAGGAAACAGCCTTGAAATAATTCAAAGACTATACTAAACTGTTTCATGACTTGTTGGAAAAGATTTGGTAAACTATAATCTTGCCCGCTGGCGGTTGAGTACATGAAACTAGTCGTGGTTATTGAAACTTTAAAAAAAAAATATTGACGCCGGGATTGACGCCAATAGAACAATCATTGGCACTATTTTCAGCGATGTACAACTAAAACGTATTGATGAAGTATGTTTTAATACACATCATTCAAATCGTGTACAAAATATTAAAATAACTAATCAAACAATAAGTGCGTGCAGACATTACAATTGCTTTTGAAATATCTTTCAAAGGTAATTTTGTAGAGCATGGCACGAGAGTACGGATTATATACCTGAATGAAGAAAATAACCTTGAACTCAAAAGATACGAAGCAGTTCGTGTCTTGAAATTCATCAGAACATTGGGAATGCAATAATCAGTACATGGATGCTTCAGCTTTATAAAGGTATAACCAATTTCGCCGGGGTCACTAATTAACCCCCGGGACTATTGACTTAAAAATAGAAAATTTCTACTCCACCTATTTCCAGCAACCGTAGAAAATGTCATCGCAATTATAGCTCAATAATTGAGGCTCTACGATTATCCGTTACCAAGATATATGGATCCCTTCTTTCAGAGGGCCTTATAATTCGAATTGGCGGCCGTATGGCAAGCCGTTTTATCATTTACCTCTGAAAATGTTTTCGAATTAAGCCGAAATAGACATAATTGAAATAGATTTGCAGTTAACTTTAAATAAATTACACTTAACTCAAAAACAAAATTTTAATTGCAGTTAACTGCAATTGAATTCGAGTTAACTGTAATTGAATTAGAGTTAACTGTAATGCATTCGACTTAACTGCAATTCAGAGGTAAATGATAAAACGGCTTGCCATACGGCCGTAGTTAGGCGTCAGAAACTAAAATGCGCATCTTGATGCTTTAGCTGCTCTGCTATAGCAGTCAATTAGGGTCTTTCAATATTTTACAGATTTAAGTGCCTACGAAAATGTTTACATTTGCAGTTAACATGTTATTACATTTAAGGTAAAAATGGGAATTTTTACATTTGTAGGTAAAATGTTACTACAGGGCCTGTTTCTGCTTGAAAGAAAAAAAAAACGTTTTTTAAAACAGTTTAAAAAAAAACCCTTTTTTTTTCTGCCAGTTTAAATGGTACCACTGACAAAAAAACCCTTTTTTCTGATCGAAAAAAAAAACTGTTCGAAAACACGCAATTCATTCCGTGTGCGAAAGAAAAAAAAAACATTTTTTTTTTTTTTGAGGAGCAGTTTTTAGCTGCAACCAAATATCAGTCGCGATTTGACCTCGCGGTGTGAAATGTCGAAGCACGAACCACAACCGACACAACTTGCAGAGATTCGCGCGAAGTAAAACATACTGAAGAAAATTATGTCGAACGAACAAATTACCAAACTTGTAAATAACTTTGTGGGGAGAGGAAAAGGTGGGAGGCAGGCTAAAGGGCAGCAAAAGAGATACCCACATATACAAGAACATCGTAAAGAAAGTACAAGAATTCGGAGTTCAACTGACATCAGTGCAAGCATAGAGAAAATAGAACAGTTTTCTCTATGGTGCAAGTCACCAATAAATTGAAGCGTTTGCGACGGGCCTACACATTGGCTAAGGACCATAAGGTCTGGTAGAGACGGAATAACTTCTCCATATTATGGCATGTTAGATAATATTCTGGGGGATCTTGACATGCACGATCCTCCCTACGTAATGGAAGGCGGCATTCCAATCACTGTTGCCGATGGTACGTATAGCCTTGTTGCCATTGTAATGGTGTAAAAATCAAAACACCGGAGTAATCAATACTGCTAGTACAGTATTATTATTAGAATAGCCCGTCCATGTGTGTGACCTCCTGGAGTTCAGCCGGCCGCATTTATGCCGTACGAACTGCGTTCTGGGATAAACTGACGTCAACGACCACACATTTAAAAACCGTTTTTCTTGTAGTCGAAAATTGGTTACAACCTAGTTTTTATTTATAATCCCCTTAAAGAAACTGCCAAATGATCAAAATAACCCCTATTAAGGGGACACTTAATTTTTTTTAATGTATCACAACAACTACAACAGTACCAAAATAATAAAACTTCATTAAATTGTATATTTTGACATCTTTTAAGCAATAATTCAGAATTTTCTCCCCTGAATCCTGACTTAACATGGTCATAGGTCTACCGCATACTTCGTATAAACCATTCTTGTCAGTTTTTACCCTTAGCCACAGGGATTTCTTTTTCTTTGTTTTTCATGTACTTCTATGTAGTATTTTAATCTATACCATAATATGCACCTTTTATTTTAATTCGTTCTCTTTTCATGCTACAACCATCCAATAGAATGCTCAATATTAAAAAATAAAACTTGTTCATTAACATTGAGTCATGAAATAATATTGAGAACACATAACATTATTGTTGTTTTATATAACATTTCTGGCGATTTCATATTATAGATGAATTTATTTTTGTATTGCAAATTATTGCTATAAATTAGATATAATTGTAATGTAACTGATTATTATTTCAATAAAAATAACATTTTATGAAAGCATGCCAAAAACCCCTAATAAGGGGACAATTTTACATTTTTGGTTATAAGTGTCCCCTCTAAAACAGACACTTTTTTAGTCAAGGATGTTTTTGACACTTATAAAAAATATGCTTGTCAATAAAATCTTGGGGGTGCTGAGGCTAATGCCTGTTTATCTCCTGTCTACATCTTCCCTTGATAATTTTTTTTGAATGAAGTGATCCACACAATCACATGCATGTACAGCAGAATCGTGTGAAACCAAGCTATGTACTTTTTAATACATTGATTAGCACACCAATGTTTTAAAAATGTTCAGCAACGGGTGGAAAAAGAAAAATAATAATACAATTTATTTCCAAATTTGTAAAAATTATCCTGCCAAATGTGCCCTAGTCAATGAGGGGAAAATGCAATTTTATTTACAAATATAAGTTTAGTAATATAAGAATTTAAAGAGAGGCATATAAAATCGCGCTGGGAGATGGTGTGTGTCGATTATGCCTACTCACTATGATTACTGCAATGTAAGTGTGCTTCGATCTCTTAATTGATA
>NW_022753199.1:327815-329297 GCF_011630105.1 Anneissia japonica
TCTAGGAATCAAAATTTTCCTGGGGAAGAACCCCCGGACCCCCCTTTCTTTTTGGGATTCATCGATTCATGGAAAATTCGTATGCAACTACTCATTTTTTTTTAAATTGTTATGTATGTATACACACACAAGCCCTATTTACCGTAATAACAATGGGAAAAAATTACCAGACCGTTTTCAAGATGGGAAAACCTTGAATTTTGAAGAACAAAAAAGTAATTAAAAGACACCTCAGAAGTCGGGAAAGCTCATTTCCCGCCATCTAGAAATCGAAATTTTCCCTGGGGAGGAATTTTGACCCCACCACCTAGATTTGATTCCAGATCTGCATGATTCATATTCCCATTCATCTTATAAACAGTGGCGTAACAGGCGGGGCAGGGGCAGACTGTTTCTCGAGAATGGGTTGCAGGCAGGGGTATTGTGATATCTGTTCATTATATCTTCCCCCCACTAACGGTTTTTACCGGGCTGACCAAGCCGTCGTACCGGGCTGGCTGGGTAAGAAGAGAAAAGAAAGAGGGGAGAGGGAGGGAAAGAGAAAGAAGGGGAAAGAAAAAGAAAGGAAAAGAGAAGAGAAAAATAAAGACAAGAATAAAAAGGAAGATATAATGAACAGATATCACAATACCTCTGCCTGCAACCCATTCTCCACTTCAAAAAGTGTCCATAGCGCATTTGATCTAAGCCGCCAGGTATTCTCCGCAGTGGCGTAATAACCGGGGGACAAGGGGAAAATATCCAGCTGTGGAAAGTCTATCCCCATTGAATGCCCTTTTCACCCGGGAAAGTGCCTGAAAATCTCAAATTTTAAATCGCATATTGTGTTGAAGTAGGCCAATTTTCTTCTAAAAATTGCACATTTTAGGGAGTTTTGATCAATTCCAACGAAATTAGAATTTAAAAAAACAAACATTTTTCGCGCGCTTCGCGCGCATTTTTCATGTTAAAGCTTGTCCTTGCTCACCTTTGCCTTCTAAGTTATAACACATAGTCCCAAACTCAAGAAAGAAAATTTAAGATAGATCGTTTAACCTATTAAAAAAGGGCCTCAATGTGTAATGATGTTGAAAGAATATGTTATCTAGATGGCCATAAGGAAAATACTTATATTCAGTTTTAAAAAAACGAGTGTGGCCATATATAACATAAGAGCATTTCTTGTTGAGGTAGGCCAATTTCCTCTAAAAATTGCACAATTAGGGAGTTTTGATCTATTCCGACGAAATTAGAATTAAAAGCACAAAAAAAATTTTTTGCGCGCTTCGCGCGCATTTGTTAGGGTTGAAGCTTGTGCTTGCCCTCCTTTGCCTTCTAAGTTATTTAAAAACATAATAGTCCCAAAACTTGACAAAGAAAATTTAAGATAGATCGTTTTACCTAAAAGAAGGGCCTCAATGTGTAATGATGGTGAAAGAATAGGCCTATGAATTGTAATAAATAAAACCACGATGAAAATGTTTATATTTAGTTTCAAACACA
>NW_022753199.1:329530-333062 GCF_011630105.1 Anneissia japonica
AAACTTTATCTAATCGATTTTACAGTCTAATAATATGTTAAAAAGCATATAACTGTTTTTTTTCCCGATGAATTGTTTTTCTCAGGCAGCTCAAATTTTTTAAATATTTTAAATGGAACAATACGTTTAAAATATTTATATTTTAATATTACCAATAAAAAGTAGCATGAAATAAAACATAATGTATGAATGCAATGTGTTACGGTAATAATTTTAAATAATGTTCTTTTTTTTTTTTTGCTTTATTCGTAAAATTATTTTTTCTACTTTTTAAGATGGGTCCATATTTAATTTAATTTATGTGTAAAAGGTTAATATTTTTAAAGATGGTTTCACTTGTTTTTACGCATGAAATTTTGTAGATCAACTTCTTAAATATTGTTTGGCCTTTTTTGAAAGTTGGGTTCGCATTATTATAATTAAAACCGTCTATTTACCATTATTATGGGACCACACTACAGAATTTAGGTTTGTATAACATGCATCCAGTCACGTTTTATATTGGTTCATTTTAATTCGAAATTATGCATAAAATGGGTCAACATTGCATTGTTTCTGTCTCTTATACACATCTTATATATTATACTAGGCCTTTTATTTATTTTTGGTAAAATTCTATGGGTGGTGGGCAGGATGAAAATAAAAATAACTTTTCCTCTTAATTTCCAATTATTCACGGCGGCTGTGCGTTATCGGCTTAAAAATAAAATTTTCATTTTAAATGTTCATTTTCGGCTAGCGGCAGGTTCACTAGACAAGCTTTCAAAAAAGTGTTGACTTAGGTGTGTCATTAATTATATTACTACTTAAACAATCTATCATGAATCCCACCATTAAAACTTGTCCTAGTGAATAATAATAAAAACTGAGGGGTGATGCTAGGATTTGCCTGACGGGGGTTGGATGTCGCCGACAGGGACGGACTGGCTGGCGAGAGTGTCGAGCTTGGTTTCCATACAGTCGCTACATGCTACTATCGCTGACAGCTTTTGGTGATGCTAATTTTTTTTTCAGTCGAATTGGGGAGCCTTTCCAATTGTTTCGGGAGTGTAGTACACTGCGGTTGCATTGAAAACACTGTAGCTAATGTACCGAATTTAAGGAAAACTGTTGTGCAAATATTACATTTTTTATTCACTATAAGTAATCGCATAAAAATTAAACATAATGTATGTATGCAATGGGTGATTTTAAATAAAATTCTCATTTTTTTTTGTGGCATAAATTGGTCTACTTTTTAATATGGTGCCATATTTTGATTTGATTTGTAAAAGGTCAACATTTTTAAAGATGGGTTCATTTGCTTTTTGTCAAAGGGCCTCGCTCGACAGTCTTTACAGTAATTTTACTTTTGGGGTTTCCTATCTAATTTGTTTGTTTGGTTTTTGTTTTTGTTTTTTTTTTGTTTTTTTGCTATTGTGGTTATTCTTAGCTGTTTCTGTTTTTGTACATTTTAAAGTTTGAGACAAATAAATGAAATCAAATCACGCTTTAGGCTTATTTTTCATACAGTCGCTACATGCTATCGCAAACAGTTTTCGGTGATGCTGATTGGTCGGTTGAATTGGGGAGCCTTCCCGATTGCGTTTGGACGCTACGCAGTACAGCATTTGCGCTGAAAACACTGTAGCGACAGTGAAGCGATTTTTAAATGAAAACCTGGATTACTTGTCGACGTGGTCAGCTTTTGTTCAAAATCTATCGAAAGTAGTTCATTGGCAAATCTCTCGAAACCAAAACTTTATCTAATCGATTTTACAGTCTAATAATATGTTAAAAAGCATATAACTGTTTTTTTTCCCGATGAATTGTTTTTCTCAGGCAGCTCAAATTTTTTAAATATTTTAAATGGAACAATACGTTTAAAATATTTATATTTTAATATTACCAATAAAAAGTAGCATGAAATAAAACATAATGTATGAATGCAATGTGTTACGGTAATAATTTTAAATAATGTTCTTTTTTTTTTTTTGCTTTATTCGTAAAATTATTTTTTCTACTTTTTAAGATGGGTCCATATTTAATTTAATTTATGTGTAAAAGGTTAATATTTTTAAAGATGGTTTCACTTGTTTTTACGCATGAAATTTTGTAGATCAACTTCTTAAATATTGTTTGGCCTTTTTTGAAAGTTGGGTTCGCATTATTATAATTAAAACCGTCTATTTACCATTATTATGGGACCACACTACAGAATTTAGGTTTGTATAACATGCATCCAGTCACGTTTTATATTGGTTCATTTTAATTCGAAATTATGCATAAAATGGGTCAACAT
The DNA here is from genome assembly GCF_011630105.1 of Anneissia japonica. Classification (NCBI taxonomy): domain Eukaryota; kingdom Metazoa; phylum Echinodermata; class Crinoidea; order Comatulida; family Comatulidae; genus Anneissia; species Anneissia japonica. The sequence goes on from NW_022753199.1 coordinate 331,812, forward strand.
TGCATTGTTTTGGGAGTATGTAGTTCGTGCATTTTTTAAACATGATCCTAATTTTTTTTTTTTAATAAGTAGGCCCTAATAGAAACTATTTTTACTGGTTTAAATCAATTCAGTTTAAAATTTCACCAAAAATATTGGAAGCCAAATGTTGAAATTTACAAATTTTATGCGTAAAAATTGATTCACATACAGTACACATTGCACATTTCTTTTTTAGTTTATTTGTTTTTCATTTTAGTAGACGGGTATATATTAGTTAGATTTTATGCATAAATTGGTCAAAAATTGTGTCACACAGTGAATAAATTTATTTCCACATGAAATATTTTTCACATGAAGCCTTCCTGGTCTAGTGGTTATGACGCTCGCCTTGTCAGCGAGAGGTCGCAGGTTCGAATCCCGTCGGAGGAATTTTATTACACAATGACTTTTATAGGACTTTATTCGTTGAAAAGCTACAGCGTAGCCTACGATGTTCCATCATGTCCTTATTTAAACACCGTATATGTACCTTTGATCATTTATATTATATTTATTCAACAGTGTTAACGGCTAACTCCCTTCAATATCATATATAATATACGACAGTATTTCTAGCCGTATTGCCAGATTTTTCTTGAACGCCCTCCTGAGGCGTAGCATTGTGTAATACAATGTTCCCGACGGTTATTTGGACCTGTTCAACCATGAAGCCTTCGTGGTCTAGTGGTTATGACGCTCGCCTTGTCAGCGAGAGGTCGCAGGTTCAAATCCCGTCGGAGGAATTTTATTACACAATGACCTTTATAGGTCGATATAGGACTTTATTCGTTGACAAGCTACAGCGTAGCCTACGATGTTCAATCATGTCCGTATTTAAACACTGTATTACCTTTGATGATTTATATTATATTTATTCAACAGTGTTACCGGCTAACTCCCTTCAATATCATATATAGTATACGACAGTACTTCTAGCCGTATTGCCAGATTTATCTGGCCGAACGCCCTCCTGAGGCGTAGCATGGTGTAATACAATGTTCCCGACGGTTATTTGGACCTGTTCAACCATGAAGCCTTCGTGGTCTAGTGGTTATAGCGCTCGCCTTGTCAGCGAGAGGTCGCATGTTCGAATCCCGTCGGAGGCATTTCATTACACAATGACTTTTATAGGACTTTATTCGTTGAAAAGCTACAGGGTAGCATACGATGTTCCATCATGTCCTTATTTAAACACTGTATATGTACCTTTGATGATTTATATTATAATTA
>NW_022753199.1:334329-347334 GCF_011630105.1 Anneissia japonica
CCACCAAATAGCTATAAAAACTATTTACAAGAAACCATTGAACAGTAATACCATATAGGGCTAGGCACCAGTCAGTTAAGCGCGAATTATGTATCAAAACTCAACTGTAAAGCACATTATTCCAGGTATGCCGTAACTTAGACTGTCTTAAAGCATTATCTTTAACGCCCTCAACTCATTTGTCGACTTGTCGACAATTCTGGTGATAAATCTAAATACTGACTTTCTCGTCGTGAATTCACTAAACGGCAGAAGGAAGTCAGCATTAAAAAAAGCTTACTGGCACTGCAAAACTTAGGTTTTCTTAGAAAAATCCCGAGACAGTTACTGTAGCAAACATTAAGTGATTTCATTATGTCAACGCATTATTATACGATAATAATTCATGGAATTGAACTAAAATGTTTACAATATATCGTAGTACAAGTTGGAGTTAATGTTCAGTATATTATGAAACGATCCTTTTTTTTTAAAGCCAGGGATCGTCCCCCGTCGAGGAAAAACACAAGTTATCGGGGAGAAATAAAAATTATATATATTTATATATATATATATATATATAAATGGACTCTAAAATCAATTAAATGAGCCTTTGAAAACCAAATTGATAAGCTGGGCCACTTCAAGTGATTTAGGCCAACATCTGTCTCTTATACACATCTAGATGTGTATAAGAGACAGGGGCTGCGCCCTCCCCCACCCCACCCCCCATCATTCCTCTATTATTTCTTTGGAATTCAGTTTCCGTCCTTGATCAATGAAAATATTATGATGATGAGCTTGATGACCAGTGGAAAGGACTCAATGCTATTAGAATGGTACTCTCGATTAATTTTCAAACAGTGATTCCCTTGAGAAGCTTGGGGAGAAATATGCAAAGTTAAAGATGCGAATAAAATTGTTATATTTGTCATAAAACATAACGGGTACCCTAAATCTTTTAACCAGTGTAATCTATTTGAACCCTACAACACTGTTTAAAGCGATCTGACAAGCTCTTCCCCTTGACACCGTCTTTGGAAACTAGCGACCCCCGATCCGCGTTGGTTTCTTTTTGAACACCCAAGCATCACCCCATCCCATGGCAATCTTGGCGTCGGCTCTGGGCAGTAAAACATCTTAAAAGTAAGCAAATCGTGACATCTAATAATATATGATCTTATGTGTACCATTTTGTCATTGGTGAACCTGACAACAAAAAAACCTTCCCCAAAACATAATATCATGCAAAGACTTGTCATGTAAAGACTTGTCATGCAAAGACTTGTTTCATTAGGCTAACGTATTCCACCGTTCATGATATCAGGGTACAATACACTATAAAATTATTTAAAAAAATATTATTATAGGCCTATACGCTTGGTTTAATGTTGTTCAGGTTTTACGCTTCGTCGGAGGTAATTTACATCTGTTAACACCATGAATGCTTAATTAAATCAGGTATGTAGACATTCAATAAATATATAATTACCATGAATTCATGCTTCACTTTATAGCAATCAGGATTTTTAAAAAAATCTTTCACCTGAACTGTCTTTGAATCTCTTGAATTCATTCAATATTATATTCTGCAGTCAGGTATTTACATTTGCTTCATGCCATTACAAAAATACTATTTGCAAACCTATTTCTAAAGCAATTGAAATATATTTGCAGGCACGTTTTTAAAGTTTATTGGACTATTTGTTCAACAAAAATCTGCCTGGCCAAAAGCCATCGAATGCTATCTGCTTTCGTAATCACTCGTTCAGCTCGGGGGTTTAAGAGGACTTGCAGAAATCATTCGAATTAGCTTTCTAGTAATTCAGATCTACAGGATTTTCCTGGGCTTTCCGATGAACATAATTTCTATACCTCTGTGTCCATAACTTCTTGATTTGCTCTCTGGACAGATACTAAAAATGATTACATAAAAAAAACACCACTCAAATTAGTTGACCACAATATGGAATCTACTGTATATTTTTGGCCGGGGCCTTCGTACCCTTGCTCTCTGACCAGGGGCTTTTTGTGGTTCACTGTACCCAGCCATGGCTCACCTTGCATTCATTAATCCTACATGACTCATACCGTGACGTCATCATCATCATCATCATCATCATCAACAACAGCAACGGCAAAACAGATGTTTTACCCGTATCTACAAAGCTCCATATAAATGTGTACCGGGTATAATAAATTTCAATTTAAATTTATGTAATATAAGAAAGTTTCCCTTTTCATCCAAAAGGGCAATAACATAATAAACGTCTTTTTTTAAACCAATGGTTATAAAAAAACCTACTTTTTCTTTCCAATTTTTATCCTATCATTATACCATAAATAAATCTGCAAAACTTCAAATCGATTTACATGTGGCTAATGATTCGTTAATTTGTAGTGTGAGACAAGAACATCTTTCCAGAAATAATGAACTATATTTGTTTTGACTAATACATTCAATGTCTTAATAGATGCCCCTGCAAGATGGAGTTACTTTTGATTTTAGTACTTTAACAAAGAAAAGATTCACCCATTCAGAGTAAATTGATAGTAAAAGTATACATTCTCCAAAGAAAGCGTACATGAGTTTATGTCCACCATTCTCATCTCACCCTGGTCTTACCCCACTATTTAATAAGATCATTTTCACGGATCCCATAAACAGTGGCAGGAATATGATCAATGAGTTCATCACCATAATTGGCTGAAGGTGGATAGTAAATGTCACCAATGTAGACAGATTCCAACCTTTTGCCTGTATTATAGGAAATTTTATTCCAGATGAATTCAAACTGGCATGCGGAATGCGCATCGATTCTATAGAAGCATAACCTATATTAGAAGCATAACCTATATTCACGTGATAACAGCGATATTATACACACATACACCCATACATAGAACATAGTCAAATTGACTATGTATAAGTTCATTATTACAATTATACAAAAAAAAAAATGATGAGTCATTGTTTAATGGTAGTTGAAGTATGCCCTCAATTTTCAACATAAGTATATTTTCATATTAGTTTTTTGTTCCTAGGTAATTTTTCAAGGTTCTTCAACTTGAATATGTTCATTTATACTCTCATTGGCTCAAACCATACAATGTACCATCATATCACTCTTTGACTGCATTTGTAAGTTGTATGCCTATTCAAGTACAGTACGACTGTAATTAGGTCGCTGGTAGTTCTATTCATTGCTTTTCATTGAACCATATTAGTCTGTGTTAAGCCCGTGATTGTTTATTTGGAATGTGCCTAATTTAGGTACTAAACATTCCTGTAATTCAATTCAAACCAAGAACCAAGATTGTTCCTATTGCAGTACATAATAATATAATGAAAAGGGAACAACAATTCAAAACCTACGACCACCAAATAGCTATAAAAACTATTTACAAGAAACCATTGAACAGTAATACCATATAGGGCTAGGCACCAGTCAGTTAAGCGCGAATTATGTATCAAAACTCAACTGTAAAGCACATTATTCCAGGTATGCCGTAACTTAGACTGTCTTAAAGCATTATCTTTAACGCCCTCAACTCATTTGTCGACTTGTCGACAATTCTGGTGATAAATCTAAATACTGACTTTCTCGTCGTGAATTCACTAAACGGCAGAAGGAAGTCAGCATTAAAAAAAGCTTACTGGCACTGCAAAACTTAGGTTTTCTTAGAAAAATCCCGAGACAGTTACTGTAGCAAACATTAAGTGATTTCATTATGTCAACGCATTATTATACGATAATAATTCATGGAATTGAACTAAAATGTTTACAATATATCGTAGTACAAGTTGGAGTTAATGTTCAGTATATTATGAAACGATCCTTTTTTTTTAAAGCCAGGGATCGTCCCCCGTCGAGGAAAAACACAAGTTATCGGGGAGAAATAAAAATTATATATATTTATATATATATATATATATATAAATGGACTCTAAAATCAATTAAATGAGCCTTTGAAAACCAAATTGATAAGCTGGGCCACTTCAAGTGATTTAGGCCAACATAGATTTACGCTCTCGTGTGGGACACCTGTCCTTCCACCCGGTCAAGGGCCTGGTTCCTCCGGTCGGGTAAATTTCATGGCCAACCGTGTTTAAAACCAACTAACAAAGACAGATACATTGTGGCAGGAACTGCTCCTTAAGTATAAGACGAACGGTTGCTAGCAAAATAGAGCGACGTTAGGCAAGTACTGTATTAGATAAGAGGCACATTTTGCATGATCACACAACAGTTCACAGACGTCTTAAGTCCCGAAAAACTTTTTGGACAGCGTCACTCCTCTGAAAAAAAAAAAAAAACTAACAAACACTAACGCCCTGAAGCTCGCATCGCTTTGTGGAAAGAACAGCTTGCCAATCTACCACAGAATAATTTAGCGATGGAAATAAAACCTGAAGCCGATAACAACTGGGCCACATAATTGGGGTAGGCCTTTTTAAGGTTACATTTCAATAATTGGGTTATTCCACCAAGCCAATTACTGGAGACTGTGGGAATGACCCTCATACCATACAACATCTCTTGCATTCTCGAGGAATCCTGCACCATTACTGATTCCGCCGGATACCATCAAAAGGCAAAGAAATGTGTCCAGCTAGGGCTGGACACAATTTAGTTTTGGAATGTACGTGGACTCGATAAGAAGAATTCTTAATATATAGGTATATATATATACAGAAATTAGTACCTTCACTAAAATAATTATACAGGTAATTTTTCACGGTTCCTAATTCCACTGGTCACTGTGTTATGTTTTATACAATAACACCGGCTCTAACTATTAAGCATTGACGACGTATTCGGGTACAGTACTACTTTAAGGGTTGTCAATATTTACAGTATTTAAAACGTCTAGGGTTTTTTTTGCTAAGCATACTGTAGTATTCATTGCTATTCATTGAAACAATCGAACTATTGTGTGACACCCATGATTTAGAATGTGGCTTTAAGCTTTAAGTTATTGTCGGTTTTTTATTTATGTCTGCACTATTGAATTCTGAGACTGAAAGACTTTTGTGATATAACATAACAATTTTCCCCATTTTAATGACTTTCAGATTCAAAAGAAACCACGAACAATACACAGCTACTCCAGTCATGCAGTTACTCCATGTTCCATTTGATGATCGAAAATAACTGTTTGTACTGTTGTTATAATCTAGCCAATGACAGCGATTACAACGTCGCACGAGCGTTTTCTGAAAACCCAGTAAATTACCTAAATAGCTCTTAAAATTAGCTGAAAAGGTGGGTTTGATGTACTTAATTAAACTGTCAAAGTAATAAGAGAAAGAAAAATTACGACTTTATAGGTTTGTGTCACTTCATGGTGTCGGAGACGATATCATAAAATACAACTAATTTTATACTACAACCACTCCGTCAACATTAAAATTAATGTATCTTACCTCAAGCCCCGCACTCTTGGCATTGATTGTTCCACAAAACGTCACCGTAAACCTACGTTAGTGTGGGACAACACGCGCTCGGGACAAACACGTATTTATGGGTCATTTCTGATTTCATTTCATTTCATTTTCATTTATTTATTCAGACAAGTGTCTTGGGGCCCCAAAAGCAACAAAATCACCATGACAAAAGTCTGGAGCCCCAGAAAACAAAACTTAACTACATTATTAGCGAGTATATAAAAAGAAAGGTTTAAAATGTAAAAAGTGAAAGGCCAAGACAAAAAAAAATAATAAAAAACACAGATTTCGCACACAATTGAATAATAGATAAAATTTCATAAAAGAACGATAAAAAATTTAAGCGTCGAGAAAAAAATTGTTTAACTTGCCTTAAGAAAACCGAGAGAGAACAAAGGACTGCAGAATCTTTTAGTTCAGAAGGAAGTGAGGACAAGAGAACAGGGAAACGATGGATAGCAGAGAATTTGAGACAATTAGTGCGAGCGTATGGATGTTTGAAGGTAAGAGAATCAGGGTAACAAGGATTAATTGCAAGATTATCAACAACACTGTAACAGTAATTAAAATTATACAAACAACGAAAAATAAAAGAGATTAAAATTTGATCACGACGGTCCTTAAGGGACAGCCAGTTTAACTGCTTGAGCCTCTCCTCATGAGGTAATACCCCCAGCCGACTTTAAGAATACGCCTAGAAGCACGTCGTTGAATTTGTTCAAGACGTTCAGAATGTTTGGCGTAAACAGGACCCCAAGCAGGGAGACCATACTCAATGATAGTCAAGATCATGATAGCTTTATACAAACAAGAGATAGCTTCAAATTGGACAGTTAAGTTTAATTTACAGGAAAGATCAATTGTGTCAGTAGCTGGCAAGAGTTAGTTTTTCTATATAGGATAACCATGAAATTACAATAATTATGAAGTTTATTAAACTTCATATTTGTATAGGTACGGCTTAAGGCTTGTTTAAATACCTTTATTGTTACCATGCCTATTGTCTGAATATAAAGCTGTCTGAGGGACCATCCATAATTTTAATTATTTTCATATGCGTACAAAACCTACGTTTAGGGGTGCGGGATGGTATTGAATGCCTGATTGAGAGTACAGCATATGTAACTGTAAAACAGCATGAAGGATTCAAACACGCAATTTTGGCGGGAAAATATGCAGCTTTGGTTTAGGTCCGATTAAGCATGAACAACCGGCAAATATGGCTGATAACAAGTCCAGTATCTGGATGAATTGTATCGTGTTTGTGAATTTCAGTAGCTTCTCTGCTCCGTCTGGAATGCCAAGATGCTACAGTGGCTATCAGTCCAGTTCGGCTTTATCCCAGCATAAACGATGTTTATGCCACTTCCCCACCATTTTTTGTTACACAGACTGTGAATTTTGGCTTTTGTATAGCTTTTTCACACGTAGTCTCAGCTATTGTATAGTATTCAACCAATCAGCAGCAAGTCTCACTACCCCAAAATATAAGTATTTCCCTGTTTGGAATTTCTGCAGATATTATTCTGAAGACGATAACGTCGAAATATTCTCAACCAACAACAGCAGTCCTTTTCAGACGTGTTGTACCGCAAGCATTAATATAATATATTAATGCTTGCGTTACATATATTATAATATAACTTCGCCATGCAAACCTTCAAACCATGATGTTGTTGTTTATGGGAGAGCATGACTATTGATGATTGTTGTCTTGGAAATTGTTGTTGATCTCAAAATAGACAAAAATATTCATTTTATAGTGTACTTTTTCAGGGGGAAGGAGGGGAAAACCAAAAAAAAAATATGAAAATAAGTAATGAACTTTTAAATGTCTTGGCAAATAATATCTATAGTACAGGAAGTAATAAGTCCTACAGTGTACATAGTGACTGATCACGGATCTAACAAAACTATAATTCTATTGACCATTGTTAGGTTTAACAATCATTCCGTGGCCTTAGGTACAGTGAGACTTGTGCTTGTGTGGTTTCCTTTTGTTCACTCCATTATACTTTTTTGGGCGTTAACTTGTAACGTCTGAACGACTTTTCATCGTTTAAGAGTAATGCCAATCGTGTATTCATTGTATTAATACAAAAAATCAGAAGCACCTGTCACTTTCATTTATTAAGGAACTTTACACAACTTCTGACATCGTTTTCTGATATTTTCTGTGTAGATCGCCTTATCGTGGGAGAAAACTTTAAAACATATTTGAACGTTATTTTTACCCGTTAAGACTTGAAAGTCGCATTGGCGACATGAGTTTACTGTTCGGACTTTACTTAAGGATTTGTCTATTGTTGTTTCTTTTCGGAGCATTCTCACATGCACAAAGTAAGTCGGTAATTTATTTTATGTCTATCATTTAGGCCTACGTTATAAGAATCGAAGAAATTTCGAATTTTGATGCATTGAATCATATAAAAATAACCCCGTCTGTTTGAGGATATGATTTGAACACATTGATAATATTGTAATATTAGGAGAAATTGCTCTTATAAGCAGAGGAATATATATATATATATATATATATATATATATCTGTCTCTTATACACATCTAGATGTGTATAAGAGACAGGATATATATACTGCATATACTTATGCAATGCTTACCATATTCTAGCCAAAACTCTCCATAATGCATGTAAACCTGTTAATGTTACCGAAGCCAATATGGATAATAAAAGTAAAAACAAAAATCATTGGTGGAATAACAATTGCTCCATCGCTCGTGACCGCAAATGATTCTGGTTCAGAATTTTGAAAAGTTGAGGGCGACCACGTAAATATCAAATTTATGAGCGTTATAAATACGTTAAGAAATACTATAGAAAGGTTGGTTATATGCTGTCAAAGATGTTGTTAATAAAAAAAATTAATAACTTAAATTTAGTATTTACGAAAAAAAAACAGTAACAAATTCTAGGACACTAAGAAAAGGGTTAAAATCAATGCTACAATTATGTCTGACATTTATATTGCCTCACTTCATGCTTTCTTCAAAGAAACATTTGGGCCAGTTGAGTTAAACGTTGACGATATCAGACGATTCTTTTATCACAAAAAATCTAAGTTACTAATTGGGAATACTGTACTTGTCGATACTCATGCTTTTGATGCAGACACGATCGTTTGAGTAATTAAATGTCTTAACCAATCTTCCGCCCCGGGACCAGACGGTGTCACAGTTGTGCATCTAAAGCAGTCCCTGAATTCAAAAGCCCCACTTGTATTTCCACTATCTTCAATGTCTGTATTAAATAATGGTATCATATTCAAAGGGGAATAGTTTTTCTAATTTAAAAAAAAAAAACCAAAAAAAATTAATGTTTAGGTAGACGTCATGGAGGCTTATCATCGCCTTAAATTTTCACTGTGTTTCATAAATATATGATCAAAGGTCTATTCGAAATGGAATGTGGTAAAAATCTAAAAATTGCCACTTAATGTATTTTGCTATGCAGATGATATATTGATAAGTAGAACTACCGTCACAGGGCTCCAAATCTCATCATCAATGTATACGCAAATAAATATAAAATCACGACTTTCACTTTAATCCATATTACCCCCCAATAAGCACACAAGAATATGTGCCTTTACTATGACATTAACTATTATATGCAGTACCACTGATTTCGTTTTTTCATATATAAACCTACAATTTTCATCAAATATATAATTTGTCGCTGGCACTTAAATATATAATAATTACTGATTAAAGACTCAGGACCATTTTAAGGAGGGTCTTGCATGCTTCAAGTATCATAAGTTGATCGAAGTTTAGGTTCAAGAATACCAGAGCGACAAAGACGGACAAGGTCAAGGTCACGGAAACTTAATTCAATTCCTTGAACTTACCTTCGAGAATAGGTCCATGCTTCGAGCATAAAAGGAAATAATGGAATCCAACACCCGTATACTGCATGCGTATTATTTGGTGTCTAGAAACAGAACGGAGCTAAGAAAATAATATAAAAGATTACTTGCGTTTTCTTAAAACCCCATTCCCGGCAAAAATTAATGATAAAGTTATACGTATTGCAAAATTCCGGAGGCGGGATTCGTATGCCTGACGTAGGCTCACAAATTTAACTGCCACTGAAGTGGTTGTTTAATTTATTGCGAACGGTAACATTTGTCTACCATCGATATGACGGAAATCACGAGTAACCGTATTAAAAATATCTATGAAAAACGTAGTATTCCGAATGACACCCAAAGTGCTGCTTTCAGAATCGGCATTAAGTAGGCCTACATACGCTTTTGTAGACCCATTATTTACACAATACGGTAAGTTATGTATTGCTAACTGTAGCTTTTGTCATTACGGTACCTCTACCAATTACAAAACGATATGTTTATATCGTACAAATCTAACAGACTTTCTTTTTGAATTACATTAGTCACACTACCGGTACCATCACTTACAATATTATTGAAAAAAGTTGTAATATAACTATGCTTCAAGTATCATAAGTTGAACGAAGTTTAGGTTCAATAATACCAGAGCGACAAAGACGGACAAGGTCAAGGGTCACAGAAACTCAATTCAATTCCCTGAACTTACCTTCGAGAATAGGTCCATGCTTCGAGCATAAAAGGAAATAATGGAATCGAACACCCGTATACTGCATGCGTATTATTTGGTGTCTAGAAACAGAACGGAGCTATGAAAATAATATAAAAGATTACTTGCGTTTTCTTAAAACCCCATTCCCGGCAAAATTTCACTAAACAAATTGTACAAAAAAAAAAATCACTACGCTAAGTTATATAAACCAAGTTGTTTATTGGCATAAATATTAAATTTACGCTACAAAAGAAAATATTTCCTCTAGTGTAAAAAGACTTCTGGGATAAGGACTTTAAACCGTAGGCCCAGTGTTTTAGCTCGTGTGCACTTCAAAGAATACAGTACATCATTCGAGAAGAGTAGGGGGTTAACCCGGTGCACTGGTCCATTAAGTCCCCTGTTGTTAAATGGATATACCACGTAGGACAGTGATTAAGTTCACTTATTGGCATATCCTTGGCGCTCGTGCCTAAAGAAATGAAATATAATAATTATGTTATGTAAATATAGTACCATTTAATGGATGATTTCGTTATTGGCATATCCAAAGGATAAATAGTTTGGAACCTTGTAACATTATTGCTAGACCGTTCTCGTTAAATATTTGCAATTTTGATACCATATTCAAGATCAGATAGTTCTATGATCATTCATTCATACAATGTATTTAAAATTATTGGTTGGTATTCCCTTATCACTTCCATACTGCGATTGCACAACAGATCGTTTTCGATGACGATCGGCACAGACCATCACCGACCGCGTGTTACATCGGGTAATTAATGATAAAGTTATACGTATTGCAAAATTCCGGAGGCGGGATTCGTATGCCTGACGTAGGCTCACAAATTTAACTGCCACTGAAGTGGTTGTTTAATTTATTGCGAACGGTAACATTTGTCTACCATCGATATGACGGAAATCACGAGTAACCGTATTAAAAATATCTATGAAAAACGTAGTATTCCGAATGACACCCAAAGTGCTGCTTTCAGAATCGGCATTAAGTAGGCCTACATACGCTTTTGTAGACCCATTATTTACACAATACGGTAAGTTATGTATTGCTAACTGTAGCTTTTGTCATTACGGTACCTCTACCAATTACAAAACGATATGTTTATATCGTACAAATCTAACAGACTTTCTTTTTGAATTACATTAGTCACACAATCGGTACCATCACTTACAATAATATTGAAAAAAGTTGTAATATGACTCAATGGATTGTTTTTTAAAATGTTCACTCACTTACAAAGCAGTACATGGTCAGACTGCATCATGCAACTCTGATCTTATCAACATGCGATCGAGTAAATGTAGTCAACGAACAGGTCCTATTCTCATTTTCCAACTTGCCGTTTGAAATAATTATGGTAAACTACCCTTACGTGTTGCAGCACCTGCAATGCTGTGCCGCTAGACATTTTTGAATTGCAATCTCGTACTTTATTGCACAGATTAAAAACACAACTTTTTTTGGATTGCATTTTAGTTTCTATCTTGAGATGCACTGTTTTTGGGTCCCTGCACTAATCCAAAATGTACATTCCAGGTCAATAATACTCAGTAAAAAATGTTCATTAGACTCAGGCACCACAAATAAAAAAATATATGTTACGAACCTGTCCTCGTCGGTTTTCATTTAATATATTTCAGTACATCTGTACATTTTTTTTATAGACCTTAATCAGACTTCAACTTCCAATGAAGTCTCATATAATTGCATAGTTGGTTAAGGCGTCTGCATAGACAGCAGAAGGTCCCGGGTTCGAATCCCGCTGGGTGCAAATGCTTTTCACACTCACAGATTCCTCTTCATGAACGTTTACATTACGTATATTTATAGTATTATTGAAAGGCGGCTAAGAGTGTATCTCTATTATATCATCCTATATATAATACAATTTTTCTAAGTATTTAATTTAATAATCTATTATATTCCACGATGTCTTGATAATATAAAATAAGTATGAATGCACAAAGTAGAAACGTATACGTTGACATTTTTGATTATTTACACAATACGGTAAGTTATGTATTGCTAACTGTAGCTTTTGTCATTACGGTACCTCTACCAATTACAAAACGATATGTTTATATCGTACAAATCTAACAGACTTTCTTTTTGAATTACATTAGTCACACTACCGGTACCATCACTTACAATATTATTGAAAAAAGTTGTAATATAACTCAAAGGATTGTTTTTTAAAATGTTCACTCACTTACAAAGAAGTACATGGTCAGACTGCATCATGCAACTCAGATCTTATCAACATGCGATCGAGTAAATGTAGTCAACGAACAGGTCCTATTCTCATTTTCCAACTTGCCGTTTGAAATAATTATGGTAAACTACCCTTAGTGTTGCAGCACCTGCAATGCTGTGCCGCTAGACATTCTTGAATTGCAATCTCGTACTTTATTGCACAGATTAAAAACACAACTTTTTTTGGATTGCATTTTAGTTTCTATCTTGAGATGCAATGTTTTTGGGTCCCTGCACTAATCCAAAATGTACATTCCAGGTCAATAATACTCAGTAAAAAATGTTCATTAGACTCAGGGACCACAAATAACAAAAATATATGTTACGAACCTGTCCTCGTGGGTTTTCATTTAATATATTTCTATACATCTGTACATTTTTTTATAGACCTTAATCAGACTTCAACTTCCAATGAAGTCTCATATAATTGCATAGTTGGTTAAGGCGTCTGCATAGACAGCAGAAGGTCCCAGGTTGGAATCCCGCTGGGTGCAAATGTTTTTCACACTCACAGATTCCTCTTCATGAACGTTTACATTACATTACTATTATTTATAGTATTATTGAAAGGCGGCTAAGAGTATCTCTATTATATCATCCGATATATAATACCATTTTTCTAAGTATTTAATTTAATAATCTATTACATTCCACGATGTCTTGATAATATAAAATAAGTACGAATGCACAAAGTAGAAACGTATACGTTGACATTTTTGCAT